>NC_055695.1:7140161-7215161 GCF_017639745.1 Melanotaenia boesemani | reverse complement strand
CTTCAAGATGCAAACATGGGAGATTATGAAATGATTTACATCAAATTACAAGTTTGAGTCAAGCATAGTGCTTGTAAGAGTCCACTGTGTTAACCTTCTTACAGTGGAAAATGCTGGATTTGGGAGAGCAGAGCGCTTTCTAAAATCTGTGATTATTTCTTTAGTTTTTGTAAAATTAAGGAACAAGCAGTTAGTGTCAGACCGCTGAAGAAATATTGACAAAGCACCACCATGACCCTCCTCTGTCCATGGAGCAGAATC
Source organism: Melanotaenia boesemani (assembly GCF_017639745.1). Lineage (NCBI taxonomy): Eukaryota > Metazoa > Chordata > Actinopteri > Atheriniformes > Melanotaeniidae > Melanotaenia > Melanotaenia boesemani. Next base: position 7,214,900 of record NC_055695.1, on the reverse strand, counting down.
AATTTCCAAATTAGAAAAAAGTAACATGGATGGAGCTCAGGTAGAAGTGAATATATTAGTATGTATTAGATGGTGGAGTTAGAAATCCCAGCAGGAGCATCTGCGTGAAACGCTGGCTCACAGAGGTAGTTTAACTTAGGTGAAGCTTTTTTTTTTCTTAGCTTGTTCAGTTAATTCCTGTGAGTTTGTTGTATTTATCCTGAGTTTTCTGCTCATAAAACAATGAATATCCTTTTTAGAAGGACTGGTAGGTTGGTATTAGTTTCTTCAACATGAGCTTTACATAATACTTGATATTAAAAACCTGTTTTTCCACCTCGTTTTTAAACAGATAATTAACCGATTAAAAAAAGTATGATTGCTGCACATTTATTTCAGTAGACATGGTTCAGTCACAAGTTGCAACAGAGCAATGTTTCTGGAGCTGAGGTCAAGTTCATATTTACTTGCAGAGGTTACGTGAGCAGGCTGCATACTTGCAGACTGTTTCCTGAAGTGTTCAGATTTTTCACTGCCCTGCAGACTTTCTGTTCCTTTAAGTCAACATCCTGATGTTGAAACTCAGTTTCTCTTCTGCAAACCTTGTTTAGCATGTTTGGTAATCGTTTGTTGATTTGATACAAGTTCCTTTTCCTCTCTTTTGCTAAGCCTGCACTTTATTTTTGTAAAAATTATCACAATTTAAAAACAGAATTAAAGAAACTAAGACTTTCTGCTGAAGCCATTGTTGATCATTATTATTTAAATTTGATTATAAAAACAAAATAAAAAAGGACAAAGTGGAAAATTTACTGGATCAACTTTACTATTAACTTTTACAAAGAATTACCACATTGTAGGAGGTAAAAGCACGAGGTTACTGTTTTATTTTTATTTTTGGTTTATTTACTTTAGTTTATTTTTAATTAAATTATAGTTTTTAATTTTCATTTATTTGATTATTTTTTTATTTTAAGACACTGCAAGCTTTACAGGCTTAAAAGTTGAATTTAATCATAAGTTTGAGAAATAAAAAAAAATAAAAAAATTGCAGTTCAGCTCATTTTTATTAGATTTTTTTTTCTTACCATACACAAACGTGTTTTTATTTATTTATTTTAAATGTTGTATGTCCTACCTATAGACAGCTGGTGGTGCTACACCCTCACTGTTTCCTAATAAGCTGACTGTACTGGGATCCAGTTTGGTCTGAGTGGCAGCAGATTACACAACTTTCAGAATCCTGCAGTACAGGCCAGATAAAAATGAAAACTCAAGGACGATAATCTCAAAGTCTGGTTCCAAAGACAGTTCATATTTACATTTCCTCATGCCCTTCGCACAAATATGGCATCCTGTTGTCCCAGACTGTTTGCTTCTATTGATTTCTCATTTCTCTCTGCGGACTTTGATTGTTGGTCGACGGCCTCATCTTATCATCCATTTTTATCTGTTTATCCATTTATTTGACTTTTTCATACTTTTAAATCTATCAGGAGAGATTGAACCAGTGCGGTTAATAAAACTGAGTGATTTTACTGGCCACCGAATCCTGTCACTTATTAGTTTGTCCCGTATTACATACAATGGACAGTCAAAATTCACTGTATATAACCTTCCCATGAATAGCTAGGAAAAACCAGTGAAAGGTACCTAAACTCTGGTCCTTGAGGGTCACTGTTCTGCAGGTGTTAAACCCTCTGTGCAGGGGTGGATTTAATGGGAGTGATAATTTTACCAGTATCATTGGATTTAATCTATAAAATTCCATTATATCGCCCTGGAACAATTTCACTCATCTGAACCAATCTATGCTTATTCCCCTCTGTTCACTCACTTATGGTTTCCTCCCTTAGTACCATAAGACCGTAGAGGCGGTGTATTCAGTGGAGAACTCTGTGGAGACGCTGCTAGATCTGCTGCAGAGGTACCGGGAGAAGGCGGGTGATAAAGTGGCTGAAAAAGGCGGGAGCATCTTCACCAAAGCGTGCTTCCTTCTTGCCCTCCTCCTGCAGGACAGGCATCGCGCTGAGGTCCACAGCTGCTACACTGAATACAGAAATCTCATAAAACAGCATTTTACTGATGTTAAAGAAAAGAAAAAGTAAATTTTATCTTTTTTTTTTTCTTTAGGAGGTGACAAAACTACCCAATGCCCTAGATAGAATACGCAGTATTTATCGCCTCACTGCCCGCAAACACAAGATGGATGCAGAAAGAACCATCATCAAACAGAAGATGAATGCGTCCATCAACGGGAGCTTCTTCATCGCAGCAACGCCTCGTAAATCCCGCACCGCACCAAAGTACGTATGTTTGGATGCAGTGCTGAGTGTCAGAATGAGACATGGCATTTTTAGTTTTTAACATGAAATTGTGTTTTTCAGATTTGCCCCAGATTGGGTCCTCAGAAAAGACAAGCTGAAAGACATAGTGGATCCTCTCAGGGCCATTCAGATGGTGGCAGACACAATGTCCATTGTTTTGTGAATAGATCTCGTTTTTTACCTAGAAAATTTTTTTTTATCATTCCTTTATCTTGTAAATATTAAAGTGGCATTGTTTGTTTTGTTGCTTTTGTTTTTGATCAGTTGTATTCTTGATTATTGTAAGGTAACAAAATAAAACATGTTCAACAAAGAAAAATGTGATACATTTTTCTTCTTTTTTTTTTATTTCTAGTTTTCTCGGCCAAAAACCTGCGTAAATAATGGTATTAGAAAAAAACACTTTACAAATACAATACAAATTCAAATATACAATGTTTTATTAGATGTGAATATTCATTACGTACAGTATTTGACAGAAAAAAACGGGGGTGGGGTTCATACAATGACCTGATAATCCTGATTAATCGTTTGCATATTTGTGTGTTCATGTTAATCAAACTGAACTCAGTAAAACCTCTACTGGCAGGTGGGCAGGGTCATCACACCATCATCACACCTCTGACGCATTGCAACATTCCCAACACGCGCTTTTCCTGGTTTACAATTGAATTCAATGTAATCTTCATGCTTTACATACGTCGTATCTGAGTTTTTATTCTTGAGGTCAATGCTGTGTCTAGTTAAGTCATCTTCAGTCACAGAGCAGGGTTCTGCAAGAGAAAACACGGTTTTCTTTTGTGAAGAAAAAGCTGTAAAAAGTGCAGAATGAACACAGAAATAAAAATCTGCCACAGCCGTGAGAACATATAGACCCATGACACAGGTTTATTTGATAGGCAGACTATATATAATCTCTTTTACAAGGGATGTGGACTCTGATTATGGGCATGTAGGGGCCTTCTTACAGTGGTAAACCACACAGGAGATGTACCATAACCGTCTCACACTCCTACTGTGTGTTCAGTACATCAGAGTAGAACGATTAATCCTTGAGAAAAAGAGATGAAATGTTTTTGCTTGACAACAATAAAGGTGGAATCTCCATAAAAATGTTTTTTGTTCCAATCAGGTTGCAGCAACATCTGCATACTCAGGTTCTAACAATAAAACTATCACGTGATAAAATCCCTTTTTTTCTTCTATGAGCAGCAGCTTTATACTTCCATAAATTGTAATTTTACCTAAAAAAAAAAAAAAAAAAAAGAAATCCCACTTTCACTGGAAGGAGGATCACAACATCTTTTCTGTTAGTGTGTTTAATTTTCCACTTCTTTACTTAAGATATAGATGGTCAATAGAATTCTTAACGACTGAATTGACTATAAATTCAATATTTTTTCATTGTTCTGTTTTTGTGTGTCATTAAATATGTATAACTAAAAATCTACGTGTAAGAAAGCATAACATGACAGGAAATATATTTTTAATAATTGTTCTGAAAGAGAAATTAAATAAGCAAAAATGAAGTTGACCAATACTGAATTCTCCTAAAATGTAACATTCCACAAATCATTGCTGTAACTTACTGATGCATCTCATTTGTCCAGTCCAGATACCGTTTCTGCAAATTCTGTACCGTTCTCCCTCCATCTTGTAGTAAGGCTGACAGCTGTATTCAACTCTTTCATTGTGTGCGTATTGTGGTTTTGTGTTTCCTAAGAAGTCTCCGTTATCAAGATGTAGGGGGTTTGAACAATTTACAGGACCTACAAGAATGACAGACAAAAGATGTAAATGCGCCACATTGATCACATTTTCACTTCCAGTGTTCATCTTAGACAGTATCTCCAGTTTCACTCAACATTTTCTTTTCCAATCTTTAAGTTGAATTCAACAAGCAGCAGTGTTTCTTTAACTTTCTGCAGTTTCAGTACTTTCCGAGCTTATTTATCCATCATTAGCATGAAATGTTTTACATTTATTTCTTTTTTTTTCTTTTTAATAATGTTTAGAACTGTGCATTTCAGGGTGTCCTGCACAGACCAAAGTGTGGCGCAGCGCCGCAGAATGAACTCGCCCCGTCTCTGCTGTCTCAAGCATAAAGAAACGTTTTAAGAAACGTCTTTATTAGCTTTATTGGTGACGCGCAACCGCTCAGTAGACCACCCTGCATCACTGACACATGAACACACACGTGACCCCTGCAATTCCAGACACGGCTACGAGAGCGCGCACAGCCTGTTATAGTCGATTTGCTCCGTTTCCTCAGGTGTTTCTGGTCTGCATCTGCACCTCTCAGTATCAAGTCATCATAAGACGCACGTACACCTGTTATTTTGTCCATCTTTACAGTGGAAGTACATACTTCATCTCTGTACAGTTCTTTACATATGGACGCATCTGATTACTGAGCTTAGACGCCGAACCTGGGGCGATAAGGCCTTTTCTGTCAACTCTCTCCCACAATACACCCGAGACACCACAGACCACTTTCAAATCCGAACTAAAAACTCACTTTTTCTCGGCTTTAACACATAACTTTTATTTATTCACTTAAAAAAATTATGCAAAATACAGGGCAAAAAAAGTTTTTTAAACTTATCTTGCTTTTAAACATTTTAATGTAATTTATTATTTTATTGTGATTATGTGTTGATGCCTTTTACTATTTCTAAATATCTGTAATGCCTTTTTTTTATGTAAAGCACTTTGAATTGTCCTGTACATGAGATGTGCTATACAAATAAACTGCCTTGCCTAATTTTTGCCACATTTTTAACTTGTTGGGTTTTCTAAAAAGAGCTATATAAATAAAAACATTATTAATATTATGCCAACGCTAAGATGAAGTATCTTTACTTTCTATGAACAGTTATTTTCTTCGCTTAAGACATCTTTTACATCTGTAACCTAAAAGATTTCCATGTGGTAATTCTAGTATCTCTTTATATGTCTTTTTATTTGTTATATTAAACAGTAAGATTGTAATAAATCCATCTATGAAACCTTCCAGTTGTGCATGAGCTAATCTCCAGGATTAAAAGGCCAAACCAAATTCCTCTACTCCATTAAAACAGAGGCAGTAGCCTGCAATAGAAGTGGATTAAACCAGTATTATTTTACATGCAATAATGATTCGTTTTGTATAAAATCTAGTTTTATGTGTATTACTATATTATTTAAATTATTCAGTGATATATTTCTGATGATCTTTTTTTTTTCTAAATTAAAATATCTTAACATTTAAAGCTTTTGGGGCCTCCTGGTAATAGGGGATCCCAAGCATCTGCTTAATTAGCTTATGCCTTGGTCCAGTTCTGTGTGTACCCGTTATGGAATAAATTCAGAATTATGGGAGTAACAAAGACAAACAAATGTGTTAGATTAGGTACATTTTGCTCCCTGCATTTTTATGCACTGAGCGCTATTTAACTGAGTCAAGCTTCAGAATCTGGTTCTTATTTGTTATTATTAAGTAACTGAATTGTAATAGATGAAACTAAAATACCTGTGAGTTTTATATACTTTATGGATGTTTAACATTATGTCCATCTTTCAATATTCGAGTTGGTTGTTTTAAAAAAACTATTTAACTTTTCATATTTAGCAAGTTACTTAGGTAAATTATCGATAAATGTGTTCATTGAGTAGAAAATATCAAACATTTTCATCTGCCAATAAGCGTGAGAATGGTATATATAATTAAATTGAACTCTTGCCAAGAATGCACAACACTCACAAAATCTGTAAATCTAGAAATATATTTAAATCTTATGATGTAATAAGGTGGTCACTGAGTGTTTGGAGGTTGATTATTAGTTTCAAAGGGAAAGCATCTCAGGAATAAAAAGCCTCTTCTGTTTGTTCGGTCCAAATTATGGAAAGAATATCTACCTTCACATGTTGGAGGGTTGCCACTCCACTTTCCTGTTTCGTCACAGTAAATCTTTGCTGCTCCTTTTAGGACTTCACCTCTGGATGTGCAACGAAATCGAAGTACGCTGGCATAGGTTGTTCTTTCTGCATTTCCTAACACCTGGACATTATTCTTCACAGAAATGAATGGACATGGTTGGGCTGTAAATACAAACATACAAAATTAACTTGATAACTAAAATATGCACATATATATTAAGCTATAAACAAAAAGCTGTTCATGTTTTCTTGTTTAGTTTTTATAAAATGACACAGTGATGTACAGAGTCACACTTTCTTCTCTATAAAAGGTAATGATGAGTAAGCTCCTTTACCTTCACACTGTGGAACAACACCATCCCAGCCATTTGTCGTACAACGGCGAGCGTTTGTCCGACTGACCATTACATATCTGCAATGATTTAATCATCATTAAAACAAACATACAAAAAAGAAAGCTTGCATTAGAAAAAGAAATCACATTGAAGGGAATAATCATGAGATAGGATATAGGTAAAGCATAATTTGTGATTTTAATAAGTTCTAGCTGTCCTACCCTTTTTTGCAGGAGTAAACAACTTGTGAACCAACCACAAACTCATCTCCCCCCTCAAGATGAAAACTTGCAAACTGGACAATGCCAGGATGGCCACATCGCTGCGCTTCTATACAGTAGAAAAAACAGAATTAGATCATGTATGGCAATACAAAGCACTTCAAGATTTGTACCACTAAATAAAAGGTTATTGCACTTTAGTTAATTTGATATAAATAAAATGGGCTTCGTGTTCTTTATGTGTTTTTTGTGTATGAGTGTCTGAGAGATTGAGGATGATTAGGTGTGTATTCTTAATTTGGTTAAGTTATACGCACGAGTATCTATCTATCTATCTATCTATCTATCTATCTATCTATCTATCTATCTATCTATCTATCTATCTATCTGGCTGGCTGTCTGGCTGTCTGGCTGTCTGGCTGTCTGTCTATCCATCTATCTATCTATCTGAAATTTAAAAGTAGGCTTAACTCTACACATGTACTCACATAACAGCCATCATAACCAATCTTACAGGGCACTTTAAGTTTTCTTCTGTTCTGGTATATGGGAGCCAGATCACTCATTTAAAAAAATCACAAGGGACTTCTTAAAAAGCCTTTACATGTGCAATTTACTGGATAGTAAAAAATAAAAAAAGAAGAAATAACCACAAAGTTTATGTGACTTACCCTGGCTCTTCGCAAAGGTCAGAGTGTGAATCCACAAAACCAGGATGAAACTTTTAGATATCACATGCATTTTCTCTTCATTACCTGGAAGCCCCCCCAAAAACAGGACACCGCAGACTAAAACACTGTTATATACAGAGGGCGATGTAGTTTTCACAGGAGAAAAAATGAGAAAAGGAAAGATTGGGAAATAATTACACAAACATCTGCAGCCTTTAACCTTGAACTGACAGGGAAATAGGAATGGACTGCACACAGTCTCATATGATAAACCAAACCATTCACCTTACATGAAAAATGGCAGAATGTCACTTCAGTTTTTAAATGTGTAAACATCCCTTTTATTTACTTACTGTGTTTTGGGCCTTTAAAAAGTTAAATTCCCTCTAAGCCATGATCTTATTGTCAGAACATGTTTAAATTAAGAATTTCCCCAGAGTAATTAAATAAATAAAAAAATAAAACGCCTCTTACTTTGGCTGAGAAAAGTGCATTAAAACAGGAGAAATCAGACATTTCCACCCTTTTACACACAGAGGTGGAAATGCCGGTTTAAATACAAATAATCATTTTAATAATAATATAGTTATTTTCAATGTAGCACAACACAAGCGGTGCAAATTATAAATGTAACATGTGTTTTTTAATTCTTGAAAGATTATGACCCCACTGTTCCTCAAAGTGGTTTGGTCCATATGCTGTTTTTTTAAGGGGCGGGGCTACAGGCAGCTTCAGTCTCACAACATGAGGAAACCACAGCAGTGTGTAAAAGCCAGTAGGTCATTTATCACACCACAAACACAAGGTTGTAACATGAAAAATGACATTTCTCCTGCTTTGTCTAAAGTCAGATTCTCTTTGTTTTTAATCAAGAAGATTAACCGGCAGTATACCAGCGGTGTGTTACGGTACCGTAATGTTTATATATCAGCGCAAAGCTGCTCTCCTCAGCTTTCAGATGCCGTTTGATTTCCGTTGATAGCACAAACGGTCTAAGAGTTACGGCATTTCAAAGAAAGTAACGTAAGTTGCTAGAGAGATGTTCTCACTTTGAAATGTATAGAAGTATTTTTATCTTGAGGTTGATGCCAGAACTTTTATTATTTTTGTTGGCTAGGATTTACCGTTAGCAATTTGGCGTTACTCATTAGAAAATCCCACTAGCAAAACAGCGACATGCCGAATATGCAGGGCTGAAGTTTCCAGAGGAGGCACAAATACTGCCAAATTTAACACCAGCGACTTTATGAAACCTTTAAGTTTCCATCGAGTTAAAGAGCACAAGGAGTTTGTAAGCTTAAAAGAAAAGCGCAATGAACCACAGCAAAAACAAACACTGTGGAATGCTTTTAAAAATGTGAAGAAATTGCAAAAGAAAGACAGACAACATAACAGACAACATTTTAGAATTTATTATCCTGGATGACAAGCCCCTGTTAAAAAAACAAAACAAAAAACATTCAGTGTAAGAAACAAAATACTTTTGGTCTTGTTTTATTAAACTTGAGCAACAGTTAAAACATAAACAATCTTTTCCTATTTTATTATTTTTTATAGTAGGTGGTCTGTAATTTTTTTTCAGTCCCCACAGAGCTGTTTGAGTTTAAAGGTTCAAAGGCCTTTGACTCTAAAATGTCAACACAAAGTTACTGGAATTTTAAATTCCCTTGGACACTGTTTAATTTGTTTTCAGCAATCTATAAGAATTAGTACATATCTGAGTAGAAGCCATCTCATTTTTACATGGAAACACAATTGTGTTTTAAGCAAAGTGCTTATACAGTTGATTAGACTAAAGAAGTTTTATGCCCTCAAGAACATGAGGTTCACGAAAGGGGCGAAACTAAGTTCCCAGAAGAAGCTCCATAACAAGACATATTATATGGCTATAATCATAGGACATAATAAGTCCCTATATAATAGGACGAAACAGCTTAAGTGAATAAAAGAGAATTTATTCAAGGGGAATATCAAAAATGGTGGGACAAGGTAAGCTGTAAATATCCACAGAGTGCGCAAACACTTCTCACAGATTAATATTTTTTATCATGGTTTATGTGTGTTTGCTTTAGTCTTCTGTTTTTTGGTTTATTATCTGTTTTGTTGAGCCACGCACTTGTTCTGTGCTCTATCCTTTCTGGTTCAGCACACCTGGTTTAATGATCTCATTTTCTTCACCTGTTCCTTGTTAGTTATCCTCTGTTATACCATGGTCTGGGTGAATACTCGATTCTGATTGTTGTAGGGTGTCCATTAAAACGTGATAATGGACACCTATAAAAGAAGTTCTGGTCAAATAGACTTATTGCTGTAAATTATTGCGCTGGCTAAACGCTAGTTGGTAACTGTGGCAACAGAAACTCAGACGCCGGGCTGGAGATATGCCAGATCACGTATGTGTAATATTTAGTTATTTAGTAACAAAACATGTCAGAGAAGCGTCAATTTAAGATTATTCGGTTTTGTTGAACTGGAGTTGTAAATTGTAATAATGATAAAAAAAAATAAATAAATAAATAAACAACAACAATAAATCTGTTGTGATTGGGAAGAACTAACACATTTGCCAGTTAAAGAAAAAGAATAATAATTCTTGCTACGATATACCAGAAATGGTTGTCTTTATAAAAATATATATACAAATGGCCATTTTGGAATGTTTGTTTTTATCAAGGAATCATGCAGCAAATAAACTTTCCCAAAGCTGGCTCAGAGAGCTTCATGCTCATTAGGTAAATGTCATTAAAAGAACATCCATTTGAAGGCAGAGGCTCACAGTGAGACTGTGAACTCTGGTTGAGGAGAGGGCGATATAAAACGTATACGATTGTTACGACCCCGCCTCGAAATCCAGGGGACAAAGGGGTCGACAACAAAAACAAGCCGGACCAAACTTAAGGATATATACACAACGTTTTATTATAAACCCAGGTTCCAATACAAACACAAAAACAAAACAACAAAAGGTGTCCAAGGTACAGGATATCTAGTCCGGTTAAAGGAAAAATTAAAACCAATTAACTAAAGGTGTCCTCCAATACAAAATAAATAGTTCTTTTTACTTATTTAACTTTAACAACCTATACAATTTTTAACCATTTTGCAAACCAAAATCTTATTAAACTTACTTTAAGCTTGTAAGACAAACCAAAATCAGCGCTTCCTCCCTTTTAAAGGCCAGGTGTTCCGCTGGTTGGTTTGGCAGGATGGCAGTTGTCCAATCAGGGAGTCGGAAGAGCAGGGAGGTCTCTCAGATCCACAGCCAATCGCAGAGTTGCAATCACACAGTAGGATTTGCATTAACGCAGAACCCGGCCACAGGCCGGTGGATGTGACAACAATACTTTCATTAAACCTGGACTTCATGTCCTGTGATAATAAGGTAAACCATAACTTGCTTAATATTTTGTAACAACCTCCTTAAGCTGTTTCTCTTAAATTACGTTCACCAGGGAAACGAATGATCAAACCAGTTTTTATATATATATGTATATATGTGTATATTTATATAGATATATATATATATCTATATATATATATACATACATATATATTGTTATATATAAGGGTTTATTGTTCGTGTATTTCCCCTGCATAAATCATGTCAAAACCATCCAAATATCTCAAAACATTATCTGCACTTAAATCAGGCAATAAATAAAAGGCAAAGGCAAATTTATTGGTATAGCACATTTCATGTACAAGACTATTCAAAGTGCTTTACATAAAGCATTACAGCAGGGAGCAGAAAGCAATACAAGCGCATAAAAAATAAAATTAGAAAAATCTAAAATAAAATATATAAAATGCAAAGAATAAAGTTCCAGTGTTGAGAAGGACAGTATTAAAACATGATCAAGTTGTAAAGATTCCAGTTTAAAAGAAACAGATGCAGATTTGGACTTTGAAATGCAGCAGAGAACAGGTGGGTCTTTAACCTGGATTAAAATAAACCCAGTGTTTATTTAAATCCAGGTTTAAATAAATAAAGATTAATTGATTGATCAATAAAGAAATGAGGAGAAAAACTTTACTATTGACATTTATTTATCAAGTAACTGTTATGTTAAGCAACTTTATTTATTAAAATTGCAGACACAAAAGACTCAGTCACACATTAAAGCACATGCAGCACCGAATTACATAATTCTTTGCTCTGGTTAATCATTTCCATGTTTCTGTGCTTTTGTTAATCAAAATGGCAGGTGGGCAGAATCACCTCACCATTATTAGAAAAAAAACTTGACATCACAAGAGGGATTTAAAAATAAAATGGCCAGAAAAAAGTCTTATGAGTTATTTCGATTATAAAAATAGTTGTTAACTATTAATAACATGTGGAGAATGGTTCAAATAATATAAAACATGTTTTTCAGCGTTTTCAAGCAGATCTGAAATGCAAGTTTAAGAGAGCAGTTTTTGTAAGAAGAACAGGACCAAGAATGGAAAAGTGTGTTCTGGCCAATGTCACTGGCAACAAATTGGGGGGGAGAACCATATTTTAGGGGTTTGTTGATTCCTTTAGGTGATAAAATGCAGTTTGGTTTGAGTTGATTTCTCATGAATAGTTCTACTGGCAGATTTGTGGGTAAGGAATGTTCCTCAGAGCCATTTTCTCCTGCTTCAAACCTCCAATATTCAAACCAATAATTTCGTGACAGTCAAAGTATTCTCTTTGAGGACGATGTAATCCTCTGGTCATCTGGTCAAATCCAACTGTAAAAAGGCTCAATGATTGATCTGTGATTTCAAATAGTACTTTTGCTTGAAATGTCCATCCATTATTAACACTACCTCTTTAATATTACATTGTGTAATATTGGCCTCAAATACTTTTAATCAGGACACAATTATTAGGTGGGACTGTCATCAAATCTTTATGCTTTAGGTAATTTACATTTTTGTTTTTAGACTCTTTTAGACTTGGAAAAAAACAAACAAACAAAAAGAACATATACTGAGGTTGGGTTTAGAACATTTTAAATTAACTCCAGCAGTTAATGCAACAGTGTTAAAAGACTGTGCTCATTTAAATTTTTTTTCCCTTTTTTTTTTTTTTTTTTTATCAATAAGTCCTTATCTATAGTGTAACAGAACTGCCAGTTAGGACTTGTGTGCACAACATTGATGCCTAATCATTTAAAGTTGTGCATAAATATAAAACTAGTAAATTCTTGTCAGTATGCTTCTTTTATGCACAACTTTAACCCATTAAGGCTCAACCCATGAAAAAATGGTTAGAAAAGTCAAAATTTTTTAATATGAAGTCTTTATTTGGCCCTTTAACAAAATGTAACAAAAAATTTAATTTTTGGGAGGGATATCTACCATTTATTACCATGTGATACATTAAAAATATTATAATATGGTTTTCTGCTTCTGGGTATCTATTAGGTAACAGAAGACAAGTATCAGATTGTGTTCAACAGGATTTTGAGCGAAGTTTATACCATAAATTGAAGGAAAATGTCTCAGAAACTGTATGTAACATATATGTCACGTCGGGCTCTTATGGGTTAAATAGAAAATTCTTGTGCACACAAGTCCTGCCAGCTCTATTACACCATACTTATCTCAATGAACTCCAGGTTATGTGTATCAAAATTGTTGCCCCACATTCTTTTTTACTGGACCTGGTCATGAGAAACATTGAACTGTTAGCTAGGGCTATTTGGTCAATAAGCCACTGTCCAGTCAACATGTGTAGTTTATTTAGTTCTCAGTTACCTTTTGCTTAAAATGTTGGGTTAAGAACAAAAACACAATGATGGAGAAATTGTAACCTTTAGGGTTAATAACAGGAAATTGATTTTAATAATGTTCATTATTTGTATTTTAATTTATTTTTCTCCTAAATGTTTTACAAAACCACTGAAAAAACTGCGACTGTCAAGCAAATGTGGTTTTAGGGAAATATATCTGTATGAAAATATAATAAGCTTCACCTTGCTAGTACCAGATTACATCCCCCTTTGTCTTTCAAACTGTCTAAATTCTCAATTCACTGTTTACCAGGGTCACAGTTTGCCACGAGTTGACCAGGTTATTAGTTATTTTGGTTTGTGACACAACAGGTAGAGTAACCAGATGAACAAGTCAAGCTTTTAAAATATTTCAGTTTAATTGTGCACATATATGTTAAAGTGAGAAGTCAGTGCTAGTGACAGGCCTGAAACTGTGTGTGTCTGTTTAAGAGAGAGAGAAAGGGTTTGAGAGGTGTGTCTATTTCCCTTATGAGAAATTTAAGAGCTGTGATTCTGTGTAACTCAGAGGTGAAGAAAAAAACTTAACAGATTGTATACCAGGGAGGTTTTCCTAGATTACAGAAATCTCTGGGTTTCATGATGAGAGTGTGTCTCCATCTTTGTCTTTCTATCCTGTGGCTGAACGTGAAGGGCTCTTTGCAACAGCATGGTATGAAAGTTTGATTTCTATTTTTTGGTGTAACACGAATGCGAGAAAACAACTAAAATATTGATGTTACAAGCTATTTATCTTGAGTTTATTCAAATAGTGTTACATTGTTAACAATTATACATTAGATTTAATGGTTATATACATTCATTACAGTCATGTATATTTGTAAATGTATTATGTAAGTCTGTGTTTCTCAGTCCTGGTCCTCAAGTACCACAGCTTGTTTCTTCGGTGCTCGGGCCTAATAGTTTTTGGGGCCAAGGAAGAAAGATTAAAAGTCAGTGCTTATCTTCAAAGAGCTAAGTTAAAAACTAACAACTAAGTCAGAAATCTGGGAGTTGTCATTGACTCAGACCTGAATTTTAGCAGTCATATTAAGACAGTTATGAAGTCAACCTATTATCACTTAAAGAACAATATCAAGGATTAAAGGACTGATGACTCAGCAGGATTTAGAAAAACATGTCCATGCATTTATGCGTTAGTATACTGGACAACTGTATTGCTGTCCTCACAGGTCTTCCTAAAAGTCCATCAGCTGCAGCTGCAGTTAGTCCAGAACGCTGCTGCTCGAGTCTACATTAAGACCAAGAAAGTAGATCATAAAACTCCAGTCCACAGATCTTCATACCGGCTTCCTGTCTGTCAAAGAACTGACTTCAAAATCCTGCTGTTAGTTTACAAAACACTGAATGGTTTAGGACCAAAATACATTCAGGATCTTCTGGTTTGTTATGAACCAACCAGATCCTTCAGGTCATAAGGGTCAAGTCTACTTTCTGTTCCCAGAGTCAGAACTAAACATGGAGAGGCAGCGTTCAGCTTTTGTGCTCCTCACAGCTGGAACAAACTCCCAGAAAACTGCAGATCTGCAGAAACTCTCAGCAGTTTTATATCAGGGTTAAAAACTTTTTCTATTTGCTGCCTTTTATCAAAACAATTGATTTCTCACACCTTAACTTTATTTAACTAACTTTATTTAATTAACTGGCATTTTATCTATTTTATTTGAGCTTTTTTCTGTTTTGATTTCATTTGTTATATATTCTTTTAAATATTGTTTTTTCTGCACTTGTTATTGCATCCTTCATTCCGCTGTAATGCTTTTAATGTTTTATGTAAAGCACTTTGAATTGTCTTGTACATGGAATGTGCTGTACAAATAAACTTGCCTTGCCTTGACTTATGAGGTTTCAGCACTTTAACACACCTGGCTGAAATGAATGGCTAATTAACAGGTTTAAAAGAAGTTGATGAGGACGTCCATTAATCTCAATCATGTGTGATGGAGTAGGAAAACACCTAAGACATGCAGGACAGTACATGAGAACCAGGATTGACAAACACTATTTTAAGTAATTGCTATTTTCCAACAGTACTGAGTTTTACTTGAATATCAAGTTTAATAAACAACTCCACAAAAAAAAAAAAGTTCAGTGTCATGTTGCATGAAGTCATTAAGCAAGAACAACAAGGTAATGCTTGAAGAAACATTTAGTTAATGTACTTATGTATTTGTTTGTTTTTTAGATCCCACTTGTGAAGTTGCCGTGATGGACACTCGTCTCTTTGTAGCCGGTTTACCGCCACCAAATCAACCAATTCAAGCTGGACATAAATTACATTTTCACTGCAGTGATGAGTATAAACTGCAAGGTTCAAAGGAAATTGAGTGTTTGCAATCTGGACAGTGGAATTCCCCTTTCCCAGTCTGCTCTGGTATGTTCACCTGCTATGGCCTTAATATAAACTTAAAATATACTTAATTCACAGAAAACTCAAGCTCCACACGACTAATAACTATTATCAGTTTGTGTATTCTTTCTATACTTGGTGTTTAATAAGTGTCGTAGGGAGATTATAATCAGTGTCTACAAGTTCAAAAGAGAGTTGTTTGGTCATCTTGGTGTCCATCCTCCAAGCTTTATGTTCCACTGAACACAGAAGTGATGTGGAGCAGGTCTGCTTGGGCCTTGGGCCCTGCGTTCTGTGCTTCTGTCAGGGGCCTGGCGCCTGGTGGGTCAGCAGCGTCCATTCCTTGCTTCCTGGTGCCTTTGCTCCATGACCGTGAGGTGCTCTGGCTGGGCCTTCCTCTGCTACTCTCTGGGTGGATCCATGGTCATCCCAGTGGCGGGCTGGCTGGGATACATGCTCTTGGGGTGGCAGCTGGTCTCCTGGGTCTCAGGACTCTCTGGGCTGGCTCTGTACTTTGTGGTGTCCCGGTTGCATTTGAACAATCGCTGATCCCTTTTCATTCCTGTTATTTACTAACCTGCATGCTGACATAGTCACTGTGCTGTTCTGTGGGTTTAATTGTTAAAACTAAAGTTATTTTCATGTTTTTCCTTTATGTTGCTGATGTTTTTGTTGTTGTAATGCTTTTTTTTCCTACAGCTTGTATCCTTGTCTTTTTCTTTTTTCCTCTCCACTCTCTTCTTTTGTTTACCAAAGAATTGTGTTGTGTTCTTGATAACTTTGGTTGAACCCAGCACGTGAAAGAAAAAACACACAATAGAGGACAGGACACTGTCTTTGTCTAATCATCTACCTAAAAGGTACATTGGTGGAAATACCACTGAAATATTTATTCAAGCTTTCTCTCCCTCTCCCCCCTTCCCCGACCTTCAGTTAATGAGCTTGTGGATCATGTCAGCAGAAAAATTGCAAGCATTATTGTTGTCATTTCTCCCACCAAGATTAAAGTGATCACTGCCAAAAAGAGAGCTCTATGTAGAAATGCCACGCTGGTAAGAGCTGAAAAACAAGAATGTTGAAAAGCTGAAAGCAGGTGGTGGAAAACAAAGTTGCAGGTTCACTATGTGATCTACTAAAGAGAGACTGATATTTTATTAGGAGCTGAGAAATGCAAGGCAATCTTTCTTTTCTGACATCATTGCTAAGAACAGCAATAATGCTTGTGCCTTGTTCATTACTGTTGACAGGCTAACTAATCCTCCTGTGTCAGTAACCACAGAACTTCTATCCAACCAGGCCTGTGCTGAGTTTGCTTCTTTCTTTGCTGACAAAATTCAGAAAATCAGGCAGTCAGTGCTTCCATGCCAGGGGCAGGACATATGTCCCTGTGTCCACTCAGACACTGAAAACCACCATTTGCTGTCTTGACACCCTGCCAATCAGGTTTTTAAGAGGGTTTGAGGATGCATGGCCTTAGATATCTTGCAGATTGTAAACACATCTCTGCTTTCAGGTGTCCTCCCTCAGACCCTAAAAACAGCCATCATCAAGCCACTACTGAGAAAGAAAATATTAGATTCATCACTCATGAGCAGCTACAGGCAAGGGATGGACTGACCATCGAGAGTACCGGGACTTTTCCCAGTGGGTCGAGGGATCAGTGAGCCGGTGAGGCCGAAAAAAAAAACAAAAAAACCCCAAAAACTTTTAATGCAGTTGGGCTGGCCTTTAATGTGTTAACCAGTGTTAACAGTTCCTTAAGTATCTGGCTAATCAACATTGGCCAACATGGGTGTGTGCCAGACCTCTTTCACCTCAGTCATGGGTCTCTTGGCCACTCACAGCTGAAGGTTTTGTCTGGGGTATAGCCACCCCCTACTCTTCTTTATCTTCATCAATTAATATAATATAATATATTATACAATCAGTAAAATATATTAATTCTAATCAAGGCTTCAGGTGAAATGATGTGTCATTATCTCTTCAATAATGTTTACATGCATATTTTTCTATC
This sequence comes from Melanotaenia boesemani, assembly GCF_017639745.1. Classification (NCBI taxonomy): domain Eukaryota; kingdom Metazoa; phylum Chordata; class Actinopteri; order Atheriniformes; family Melanotaeniidae; genus Melanotaenia; species Melanotaenia boesemani. Next base: position 7,197,323 of record NC_055695.1, on the reverse strand, counting down.
CTCCATATATATGTAAACGTATTTGTTCCACCTCTATCATCCACCTCCATCATCCACCTTCATTATCCACATTAATCATCCACCTCCATCATTTGCCTCCATCATCCGCTTCCATTATCCATCACCATCATCCACCACCATTATTACCACCCCGGCCCCTTAGTGGGCCAGTTGGGTACTAAATTCCAGAGCCACTTTTTGCCCCAGTCCGCCCCTGCCACAAGCTGATATCAAACCTTCCCTTTCTTCATCAAATTGTAGAATAAGCTGTCTTTCAACAGCTACAGAACTTCCTGACTTTAAATAATTGTTTTTATGTCTACCAGTCAGGTTTTCGGCCACACAACAGCACTGAGTCTGCTCTAGTTAAGGTGTTTAATGACATTTGCCAGAGCTCATTTAGCTTATTAGTTCTGGTACTGCTGGATCTCATTGCATTACTAGACCAGCTGAAAAACTGGGTAGGACTTTCTGGCAACGCAAGTAATTGGTTTGAGTCCTATTTAAAGGACAGGGACTACTTTGTGTCCATAGGCAACTATAACCTGTAGAGTTCCCTAATGCTCCATCCTTGGGCCACTGCTGTTCAACATCTACATGCTGCCACTCACTCAAATTATGAAAAATAATAATAAAAACAAATGTTACCACAGTCACGGGCTCGACACACAAGGGGTGGGAGGGGGGGCAATGACAGCGACAGGCAAAACTCATCACCACCCCAGGTGAAACCGCAACACACGGGACACAACAAACAGCAGGGATGGCAGCAGCATCGGGCTCTTGAATCGCTTGTTTTCAAAAAAGTTGATTGGTTATGACATTGGAGGGAATTTTGACATTTTCAAAGCAGTTTGCGACAGACAAGGCATGAAGGATGAATAGTCAGAAGATTTTGCTCAAATTGACAGAAATCTTGATGTTGACTCTATTGTACAAAAAAAAAAAAAAAAAAAAAAAAAAAGGGTTAATTCTATTTTCCAAACAAGGAGACTGCACGGTGAATATCATAATTTAATGGCAAACCTCAAGGCTGCTCCAGATAAATCCAGGACCCACATTCTGACAAATCTGCCTTGGTGCCATGCGGCTGCCTTTTAATTTACATTTCTATAATCTTTGCGTGAAGTATTGTAAAGTATGGGAAAGTCAGACACAGGTAAAATGATCTATTCCCGCAAGTTGAAAGGGTTTGCAAATTTTGCTGTCTAGCCTGCGCTCAGCTCATTGCCCAGTCAAAAAAAGCCCCTTATTGGTTGGTTGTAGTACAATGCGACAGCGCCAAAAACAGTGCCGCAAGCCCCGTGTGCACATCTATGTGAATGAGTGCAACATTCCACATGCACAAATGTCTCCTGTCGGAGGAGGAGGGCAGCAATTTTCGCCACATTGTGCAAATTCCACAGGAAATGATGACAAAGGAGCGAAGTCACCTCCCATGTGTTGAGCCCATTATGCTGATGACACCTAAATCTACATAACCATCTCACCAGGAGACTACAGTCCCATCCAAACTCTTATCAACTGCCTCAATCAAATTAAAAATTGGATGTGCCAGAACTTTAGTTAAATGAAGACGATACTGAATTAAAGCTGCAAGCAGCAATGAAGGCCCTCGCACCTCTGGTGCGCTTTGGCCTATTTCGCCACCGCATCACCCAGCAACCTCCCTCCTATAACACACTCACTCTCGCCTGCAGCCATATGCGCACTCGTCCAGGAATTTTCTAAATTAGGTGGTAATTTTCCTCCTTAGAGGATCAATTGGGACCTCAGCGTGCCCAGTGATGACATCTGAAGCATTTATAACCTTGTTTCTGACAAATCGTGTCAATTTTTTTACAAACAGGGGCATGATTTAAACACCAGGAGAATTCCACGTGGCCACTAGGTAGTGCTCTGACTTTGACTCGTTATTCATGTACATGCATGTTCAGGTTGGGACTCTCATGGAAATTGAAAAATATCACTTGCTTTGGTCAACTGAGACCAGAGTTCAAGCTACTTCCTGTTTCATGGCAAAAGATTGAAATCTTACAGGAAGCCATTTTTATCATGATGCTGCAAGAAGTCAGTCATAGTTTTAATCATGACTTCATGAAGGATGATATTAATGAGTTTGAAATGGTTTTAAAGGTATTAAAGGGTTAAAAGTATGGGGCTTCCTGTTTCCATGGGGCGGGGGTAAGGCGTTGACAGTGTCTGGATATGTAGATGTGGTCAGGATGGAACTAGAGTGAAACGTGTTTAGTTTAGTGCAGACTGGATGTTGTATGTACGAGATAGTGGAGTCTATGCTTGATGACAAAACATCAAAGTTTGAGGAGCTGCCGCCACTGAACACAAACTCTTTTGAGAAAGTTTTTGATATATTTTGATCGCACATGCCTCTGGAATGTTCAGACCGATTTTTAGCTCAATATGATAAAATCTCGAGGAGATTGTTAAAATACAAGACAAAGAAATGGAAATGGTAAAAATAGGTGGGCTCTCATTCAATTTTGCCCGAACAGTCCCGGGCACCCCATTATTTAGGCCCAAGTAGCCTTTGGTGCTCGGGCCTTATTAATAGCTTTGGAGCCAAGGAAGAAAAATTAAAAGTCAGCACTCCTTCTAACAACTAGATTCAAAACTAACAACCACGCCAGAAATCTGAGAGCTCTCATTGACTCAGACCTGAATTTTAGCAGTTAATATCAAGAAGTTGTGAAATCAGCCTATTATTACTTAAAGAACATATTGAGGATTAAAGAACTGATGACTCAGCGGGATTTAGAAAAACCTGTCCATCCATTTACCTTTAGTACACTGGCCTATTGCTGTCCTCACAGGTATTCCTAAAAGTCCATCAGACAGCTTCAGTTAGTCCAGAACACTGCTGACCGAGTCCTCACTAAGACCAAGAAAGTAGATCATATAACTCCAGTCCTCAGATCTTCACACTGGCTTCCTGTCTGTCAAGAATTTACCTCAAAATCCTGCTGTTAAGCCTGGTAAACACATAAAGATTTTTTGGCTGTTTTTGTCCTGATTTTGCCTCTTCCCAACCATGGATGAAAAACGCGGATGGTGACGTGGTACGGAATGTAACCAATCAGAGGGCGTGCTGGCTGGGGAACAAGGAAGTAAATAAAGTCCATGTTCATGTCTGTTATTTTTTTCAGTTCTGGCTTTTTCTGTCAACAATAGTCCCAAGACCACAATCATTCCCTCGTCCTATATATCCCCATCCATGCTCGGAGTTGTGTTTTCCGGTTGTTACCATGTTTCTTCTTCGTTTTTTTGCCGGTTGTTGCTATGGTTCTTCTTCTATGTTTTTGTTATATCACGTTTGGTCACGTGAGATGTCCAGCTCGGAGGACTAGATTGTAGATCTGTTATGTGTGTGTTGTTCTGTGATTAGTTTATCAGAGCACACCACACACATTATAATCAAAACTGTTAAATGCCTGATTTATTATCTTCACAAGAATTGTCTTGTACATGAAATGAGCTAGGAAAACACCTAAGACATGCAGTGCAGTAGTACAAGACGACCAGGATTGAGAAACACTATTTTAAGTAATTGCTATTTTCCAACAGTACTGAGTTTTACTGAGAAAAATCTTAAAAATATCAAAAAAATGGCTTGAATATCAAGTTTAATAAAGAACTCCAGAAAAAAAAAAAAAAAAAAAGTTTAGTGTCATGTTGCATGAAGTCATTAAGCTGAGAACAACAAGGTAATGCTTGAAGAAACATTTAGTTAATGTACTTATTTATTTGTTTGTTTTTTAGATCCCACTTGTGAAGTTGCCGTGATGGACACTCGTCTCTTCATAGCTGGTTTACTGCCACCAAATCAACCAATTCAAGCTGGACATAAATTACATTTTCACTGCAGTGATGAGTATAAACTGCAAGGTTCAAAGGAAATTGAATGTTTGCAAACTGGACAGTGGAGTTCCCCTTTCCCAGTCTGCTTTGGTATGTTCACCTGCTATGGCCTTAATATAAATTTAAAATATACTTAATTCACAGAAACTTAAGCACCACACAAATAATATTTATTATCAGCTTGAGTGTGTTCTTTCTATAATTGGTGTCTAATAAGTGTCGTAGGGAGATTATAATCAGCATCTAAAAGTTCAAAAGAAAGTTGTTTTGGTGTCCATCCTCCAAGCTTTATGTTACTGAACACAGAAGTGACGTGGAGTAGGTCTGCCCTGGGCCTTGGGCCCTACGTTCTGTGCTCTGTGCTTCTGTCAGGGGCCTGGCAGGGTCAGCGGCGTCCATTCCTTGCTTCCTGGTGCCTTTGCTCCATGACCGTGAGGTGCTCTGGCTGGGCCTTCCTCTGCAGCTCTCTGGGTGGATCCGTGGTCATCCCAGTGGTGGGCTGGCTGGAATACATGCTCTTGGGGTAGCAGCTGGTCATCTTTGTCCTGGGACCCTTGGGCTGGCTCTGTACTTTGTGGTGCCCCGGTTGCATTTGAACAATCACTGATCCCTATTCATTCCTGTTATTTCCTAATCTGCATGCTGACACAGTCACTGTACTGTCCTGTGGGTTTAATCATCTAAACTATAGTTATGCTCATGTTTTTCCTTTGTGTTGCTGATGTTTTTGTTATGATTTTTTTCTACAGCTTGCATCCTTGTGTATTCTTAACCCCCCCCCCCCCCCTTCACTCTTTCACTCTCTTTTTTCTCTATTTACTTTCTTTTTTAAATTTATTTATGAAAGAAGATTTTAAATACTTTCCTCTCCCAACCAGTCAGTTAGAACTAAAGCCATCTTGAACAACAAAAATAAGACCACTTGACTTGTTCTTTAAGTACGTAAGATGACAAGTATCTGGATGACTAAGTGTCTACATAGATATACAATAGAATAAACTTTATTGTCATTGCACAGAATGTTACAACGCAATTGGTTCAGAATTCCCTCCCCCATAGTGTAATAAGTTAATCAATAAATAAATAAATTTACATGATGTTATAAAAAATATTAAAAACGGTCTCTCACCCATTCATTATTGTACCTATTGTTTATTTAATGTTGTAGTCACGTTTTGTTTGGAAGCCTGATGGCTAAAGGGTTAAAAGTGTTTGTTTGTGCCTTGCCTCAGCACCTTGTAACTTCTGCCAGAGGGCAGCAGGTTAAAGAGGCTATGACCAGGGTGTGATGGATCCTGGAGGATCCACTTTGCTCTGTTTGTCCTCTGAGTGTCAGCAATGTATTCTGGGGAGGGCAGGGGGCTACCAATTGTTTTCTGTGCTGCTTTTATGACCCCCTGCAGAGCTTTCCTGTCCTTTTCAGTGCAGCCAGCATACCACACTATAATGCAGTAGGTTAGGATACTCGCCACTGTGGAAAGGTAGAAAGTTCTCAGCAGATTTGCCTCTAGGTGACACTTCCGGAGCCTTCTCAGGAAGTGCAGTCTCTTGTGGACTCAAGGCCCAGAGCTGGAAACCCTTGGTTTACATGGACCCTCAAAATCTTGTTCCACTCATGACTTGCGTTTCCATGCATCAGATGTTTAAATGGAATAAATAACTTTGACATGTGCAGAACTGTACCACTGTCAGACTTTTTGGAAACAGCATAAGAGGAAGTAACAGCTATTTTCACACCACTGTGTGCATTCATTGCTGTCCTACAGATTTCAATTCCTCCCCCGTTAGTAATTTTAGATCATTTTAAAATCTCAAGCAATGTATTTGTTCCCCATACCAATCAGTTATATTATGGTCTCACCATGTCTTTCACAGACACAAACACCTCTGTATTTGTAGCTTTTTTACACTTAATTCAATTTGCATTTCATGAAAAAAGAAATTTTCATCTAATTCATTTTTGAATGTTGTACATCAATTTTTTTTATACCACCAATCCAGGGTAGTCGGAACCTATCCCAGCAATTAGCAGGCAAGAGGCAGGGTACGTCCTGGACAGGTCACAGTCTAACTCAGAGAGACAAACACCCACTCATACTGAGGGAGAATTTAGAGTGACCTTTTATCCTAATATGCATGTCTTTGGACTGTGGGGGGAAGCTGGAGAACCCACAAATATACAGGGAGAACATGCAAACTCTACACAAAAACCACTGTTGGAACCCATCTCGAAACCGAGGCTCAAACCAGCAACCTCCTTAAAAAAAAAAAAAAAAAAAAAGACTGGACATGACATTTAAGAACTGTACAAGAGATTAGGGTATTCTGATTAGGGTATTTTGACACTGAATCAGTTTAATTTGTATAACGTTGTTATTTGTTAAGCTGATAACATTTACATTATATACCATTTTAAACTGTGTTGCAGTTGTATTAATCCTTGTGTGTGATTTCAACAGCAATAAAATGTGACGCCCCGGCTAGCATTGATCACGGTCGTGTGTCTGACAATCACAAAGAGTTCAAAGAAAATGAAGAGTTGAATTTTGTCTGTGATAAGGGATACACACCCAGGGACAGAAGACCTTCCAAATGCACACAATTTGGAGGACGAGCAGACTGGTCCCCCACACCTGAATGTAGAGGTAAATACAATCTGACTGATCCAATATGTTGATTGTGTAGCACTAAGCAGTGAAAACTGGGTCCTGAATATTGTGCTATAATCTGTCTTGTTACTACAAACTAACAAATTTACTTTGTTTCCCAACTAATCCAGAAATAAAGTGTGAACTAGTTCTGCCATCTGAGAGAAGCACATATAATCCTCCAAACAAAAATATGTTTTCACCTGGTGAAACTGTAGAAGTCACATGTGGGGAGACTGACTGGGTTTCGAACCATCAAACTACCAAAGCGGTGATTACTTGTAAAGATGACGGAGAATGGACGAGCCGACCAGAGTGCAGTGGTAAAAAAATTAATTTAAAGTTAATCCCGAGAGAGATGATGCACTTATTATTATTATTATTATTATTGTTATTATTATTATTATTATTATTATTATTATTATCATTATCATTATTATTATTATTATTATTATTATTATTTGTGCTTCAAGAATTCTTTATGATGGTTACCAGCCTCATCTTGATTAATTTAGATTAACAAGATTTTATCTCATTTCAGAGTTTTTTTGTAATGACCCAACAAGGGAACAACAGGTGTATAACTGGCGTGCCACTAGAGAACAAAAGAGATTACGTGGATATGTAAGATATAGCTGTAATGCTGGCTTTGAACCACGGGGCGCCACTTGGGCTCAGTGCACAAGAGATGGATGGATACCAAAACCACTTTGTGCAGGTAATGGGAATTTTACATTATTTTCCTCTAGTTGTGGTTTAATGTTTTTGTTTTTATTACATTGACATACAAAAAAACTGGGGAGAGAACTTTTTTTTTCTCTTAATGATTGAAATGTTTTTTTAATTATTTCTATTTATTATTATTATTATTATTTCTATTATTTATTATTATTATTATTTTCCTTTGGTTTACTTAAGATACAAATCTAGACCTGTATGCAGAGAGAATGAGGAAAATTGATGGAGGGATGGAAGTAAAGCAGTAATTAGAAGTTTTTCTTTCTTTTGCTGTTTGTTTATCCTCCAGGGACAACGTGTTATAAACACATCATTGAAAATGCAGACATTATCCAGAATGACAGGTCTTCTTACAGAAATGGTGACAGAGTCATGTACAGATGCTTGAATGGGGATCAAGAAACTTTCTTTCTTACTTGTCAGCAAGGACATTGGAATGGGATTAGGACCTGTCCAGGTAGGAATGTACTGTTATCTTTTACCTGTATGTGAATTATAACGTGGTTATGCCGTGTTTCATAGAGTGTTTGTTGCCAAGGCAAGTTTATTTGTATAACACACTTCACATAGAAGACAAATCAAAATGCTTTACATTAAGCATCATAAAAATTGAAGCAAACTACAAAAGAAACATCAAGAATAGGAGAAGTACAAAGAGATAAATTTTTTATTATTATAAAATCTGAAGCATTTGTACCCCACACCAATAAGTTCAGTTTGTTTTTTTGGTTGGTCTTTGTTCTTTGTTCTTAAGTGTGACCATGTTAACACAGAGCAAGTCAGGATATAAATAACATTGTTAATGTCATTTATAACAGCAAAGTAACCTCTTCCTCTTATCTAAAAATGCACCCAGTTAAATACTTTATTGTCACCTGTTGTCACCGTTGTAAGGTTAGGGCAAGATTGTGGATTTTCTTTAATACATAAATTTCTACAGGTACCTAAAACACAATCTAAAAAAGCCTAATAACAGTCAGAATGGAAGTTTGTGGAAATGAACCACATTTCTGACACCAAGAAATAATTTGGAAATCTAATTATGAAGACATGACATGTTCAACAGGGATTACAGAATACTGTGAAATATTACAAGATGACAAGATCACACTTGAGCCAACCCAAACTAAAGAAAGATATGCAGATGGAGACACACTTGACTACAGATGCAAGGCTGGTACAAAAGAAGGCGCTGCAACTTGTACCAATGGCAGGTGGTCTAAAACTGTAGAATGTCAAGGTAAGAAAAATATTTATGAAAGCAGATAAATTATCTTTAAATGATATATATCCATATGAGTTTTGAGGTTTTTGAATTTATGCTATACTAACCCAAGGTTTGTATGAAACAATTTATAGTGTATTTTAATTAGGCCTTGCAGTCCTGTAAAATAAACTTTTTATTAGAAAAGAAAAACCTAAGTAAGAGATTTTCTTTGACTCAGACTCATTCTTAAGTGTGACCATGTTAACACAGAGCAACTCAGGATATAAATAACACTGTTTATGTCATTTATAACAGCAAAGTAACCTCTTCCTCTTATCTGAAAAATGTACCCAGTTAAGTACTTTATTGTCATCTGTAGTAACTGTTGTAAAAAAGAGTTAAATAAGTTGTTAAAAGATCCCCATAGAAAGTTAACTTGAGATACATTTAAGATCGCAAAGTGGAGAAGATCAAAAATAATACATGATAATGTGATCAGTGGAACACAGTTACATCTTAAGTTGGATTTTCTTGTATCTTTTGTGTTATTCTCCTCATTTCAAAGATCTAGGATGTTCGAATCCGCCATTCCTTGATAATGGAGACTACTTGGCAAGCAAAACTGAGTTTGCACATAACGAGAGAGTTGAATACAGATGTCAGGCTTACCACATGATGGAGGGTGAATCTTACAAAACATGCAAGAATGGTAACTGGACTGGAGAGATGAGATGTCTCAGTAAGTTGCAGTTAAAACATGTCTAATATTTCTTTCTGGGATAACTATGTTGGTAGAATTAATCTTTGTTCTCAATGCTCCATTTCACTTCCGTTTCAGAACAAATTTATTAGGAGTAAAAACCAACTCCATATTATCATCATATTATCTTTTAAATACACAGCTTATAAAGTGGATCATATTTAATGACACACACCAGTAGAACACAAAGTAAAAATGATTTATTTAACCTTCACATGTGTAATGTGCTAAAATATTGGGGGAGTGGTAGCCTAGTGGTTACAGAGGTGGGTGTGGGTCTGGAGAACCAGGGTTCAAGTTTCTGGGATGGCAACAAAGGTAAAAACCACTGTTGGTCCCTGAGCAAGGCCCCCAAACCCCGGGTGCCCAAACCTGGCAGCCCACCGCCACCAGCAACCAGGATGGGTTAATTGCAGAGAAAGAATTTCCCCACTGTTATCATAATAAAGAATGATTATTATTATTATGATCATTGAGAACAAAAAAATCTGTAAGTACCAAATTATGCATAATAACAGAAAATACTGAATAATGATCCTGTTTCTAATCACATTTACATTTCAGTGTAAAGGTAAGTCAAATGTAAAATGCCATGATTTTCAAACTATTTAAAGTCTCTTCAATTGAAACACTTAATAATCATTTAGTGGGACATTTAAAAACTAATCAGGTTCATTGGGAACTGGTCAATGACATGATTAGGCTGGAGCTCCTGCCCCTTTTGCTTCTTTGTTTAACAGCTTACAGCTGCCATGAAGAAACTCTGTGTTTCTGGTCATAATGAACATTTTTCATAACGTTCTTGTCTTCTATCTCTGTGAGAGAAAACTGATGTCCAGTTTAAATCTTTTCCTTTCTTTACTCTGGACTCACTGTTGCTGGTCGTTTGTGTGTGTGGATGGGTGTGCACACTGACTTTAAGTGTACCATGGCATTTTCCTAGGAATGTGCACGACTTAAAAAATCACTTAAAATGTCAATCACTATTATTTACCTTTGGGGGATTTACAATAAGAAAATCATTCAGAATAATGTCAAGGAGAATTTAAAGTAAATGCACCAATAAATCTTATATCTGGTCTAAATTCTTCATTAAACAGGATTAATGTGTGGGACAAACAGTTTAGACAAAGCAGTAACATATTTCTCAGTTACAATATCTACATCGAGCTCTAAAGGATTACAATTAGAATAGAATATGTTAATATTACTGTATATAACATGTAATATATAGTTAATAACAATTTGTTTCATTTTTCACAAAAGTTCATGTACATTATTATTTCTGTCATTTATTCTGATTTTTTGCGAATTTTCTAACTGACAAAAAAACTCCTTGTTTTTATTCTCTTGCAGAACCCTGCACTGTCAATCAGTATGACTTGGATGACAATAACATTAATTTCAAAAGAGCAGGATTAGATAAACTATATACAGAACATGGTGATCACATTACATTCATTTGTAAACGAGGATTTCAACGTGTTGGTGATGTAGAAATGCGTCAGAGGTGTAATGATGGTGAGGTGACCCTGCCCACCTGCCAGAGACGTCAGTGACTTCGTCTTAATTAAAATGTGCAGCAAAACCAACAGCAAAGCATAATCTGATTCATTGCTGTGTGTGGTCATTCTAATAAAATCATATGTGCTGAATTTCTTGTCTCTACTTGTTAAATAAAGATTCATTACTAGAAAAAAAAACATGTATAATCAACGATTTAGAAAATTTATACTTTTGCCGTTGTAAGACTTCGAAAAAAATAAAAATCTGATACATTGCTGTGTGTGGTCATTCTAATAAAATCACATGTGCTAAATCTTTTGTCTCAACATGTTTAATGAATAAAATTTCATTGCATAACAAATATTACTCGATAAAAAAAATGTTCATAGTAATTGTTTTTTTTTCTCTAAAAGTCCTTCTTAATTACTACAGTCCTGTTGTTTTTGAGCAAATAAATGTTAAAAATCTACATAAAATGAATTAATGTACAAATAATTAAAAACATTAAATGCTAAATTTGTATTTAGAAAAGACTTTAATTTTAATTGCAAATAATACACAGAAAATTCCATAAGACAGCAAACATTTGTAAACCATTTGCTTTTAGGATTTTGTTTTATATTTTGTTTTAATGACCCTGCTGTTTCCATAATCAAAACTCTATCTCTGTCTCTATAATATATATAAACAGCGTATACACATGCATGTACACACCTACATATACATACACACACACACACACACATATATATATATATATATATATATATATATATATATATATATATATATATATATCGATATAGATATAGATATATTTGATTTAACCAGGTCACTTATGCTTATTAAGGTTTTTATTCATTAGAGCTATAGTACTTTTAACACATTGTACATACTTCTTTTGAACCTCTGTACTTACTTCTGTAAACCCTTTTCCTCTTTACATACTTTTGTCATGGTCATGGTTTATGTTCTTGGTTTTGTCATGTTTAGTTCTGTTTCCTGTGTTGTTGTGGGAGTTCCTTCCCTTGTGTGTTCTGTGTTGCTTTCTGTTTCCTGCTCATTAGCTCACCTGGTCTGATCAGTGCATTCACCACCTGCGCCTTGTTTATCCTTCAGTGTATTTAAACCATAGGTTTTCACTTCTCCCTTTGTCAGTTCATTACTTTCTCTTTGCTTTCGGTTTGTTTGTTGCCAGTTAGTGTAGTCCATGCCATCTTCGTTTCAGTTAGATCATAGTCCATGCCGTGCCAGCGTTTTTGCCTCTGGAGTTTTGTTATGTAAGTTAGCTTTTTTTTGTTATTAGAGCCTTTAACCTGCACCGGTCTGCCTCCTGCCTCATCTGCCTGCACTTGGGTCCTCATGTCCTCGACTCCCTGACAACTTTTTATGATATGTATATTATTCTTATTTTAAATTGCTCGTATTATTACTATTTCTTATTGTTTGATAGTGTACTCTCATGCTATACTTGGACAGTCTGGGAGTGCTTCTGTTTCCATTTTACTGCATATGATGTGTGTATGATTGAGCATGTGGAAAATAAACATTTTGAAACCTTCCAGAGTTGCTCGTTTGCTGGTTTGGTGTTGTATTTTTGACTTCAGTCAAGTGTCAATATGTTAATTAGCATGATGTCTTCCACATAATACCAGTCACATTCCACACAAGACTACAACAAAAACTCTTTCTTTGATATCTTCCTTTTGTAGGAGGATTGCAGGATAGAAATTAACTGGATAAGCCGCTTGATCCAGCCGAAAGACTTCCAAAGTTAATATCTTTTACAGCATAAAGCAGTCCATATGTTATAATAAAGCTCACATCCATTCCTCTTAAAATGCGTTTTATTTATTCATTTTATTTGTAGTTAGAACAAGTAAGCTGTCTCTAAACACTGCATGAACTAACTTTTTCTAAACCAACCCAGAATTTGATTCCTTTCTTATTTTTTTCAAAGCCTTACAAGGGCAAAAGTATAAATTTTTAAAAACGTTGATTATACATGCAATGAATCAGATTATGCTTTGCTGTTGGTTTTGCTGCACATTGTAATTAAGCTGAAGTCTCTGGCAGATGGGCAGGGCCATCTCACCATCATTACACCTCTGATGCATTAGTACATCACCGACACGTTGAAATCCTTGTTTACATTCGAATGTAATGTGATCATTATGTTCTGAATATAGTTTATTTAATTCTGCTCTTTTGAAATGAATGTTATTGTCATCCAAGTCATATTGACTGACAGTGCAGGGTTCTGCAAGAGAATAAAAACAAGGAGTGTTTTTGTCAGTAAGAAATATGACAAAAATCAGAATAAATGACAGAAATAATAATGTACATGAACTTTTGTGAAAATGAAACAAATTATTAACTACATATTTCTGTCAGGTTTGCTCCTGAAGACCCGGAAATTCAGCCACACGTAGGACAAATGGATTTGAAAAGAATAAGGTTTATTGAGGACCAGGGGGTGGAGGGAGTGAAACCAGTTCTGGTTAGCTGGCAGAGTCAGGCAATCCCAGGTCTGTGAGAGAGAATTCCTGAAATGAACTTCAGACAGGAAGTTTAGTCCACAAATCCAAAAGACGTAGTCAGGGCAGGCAACGTTCATTCACAGTGAGGCTCAGTGCAGTACTTATCCAGAGGGACAGGCTATTCCGTGGTCATGCGGGCAAGGGTCAATCCAGGCAGGCACTTGAAGGGATCCGGCAGGGGTCAGGCAAAAGAATATCCACGGACGTGACAGGGTCGATGACAAGGAAGTCTGGAACTAGAAATAACTGGATATCACAAGGTAAGTACTGGTGACCATCTGGCAGGGAAGCAGGGAGTGAAGAGAGTTTAAGTAGGGGAGGGAGCAGGTGAGGGAAATGACAATCAGGACAGGTGTAGGAGATCATCCTGATTGCAGCTCTGCAGAGCAGCTCTGCAACCATGACATATTACATGTTATATACAGTAATATTAACATATTTTATTCAAATTGTAAACCTTTAGAGCTCGATGTAGATATTGTAACTGAGAAATAGATTACTGCTTTGTCTAAACTGTTTGTCTCACACATTAATCCCGTTTAGATGGATGAAGAATTTACTTAGACCACATATAAGATTTACTGTGGCATCTACTTTGGATTCTCCTTCTCATAATTTTTACTAATTTTATTTTTGTTAATTCACTCTCAGGTAAATTAAAAACTTTACAACAAAAAGTTAGAAATAGTCCATGTTTTAGTAAAAAAAAAGGCTCTCGTAGGCAGTGACAGTTCTGTCATATTTTAGAAAATCTCCTGGATTTATGAGGACGTTTGCTAACAAGACCAATGTTTGCCACTGCTTCTTTAAGGGTTTTAGGTCTTAACAGGTAAATACAGAACTGTATGATGACCATCCAGAACTTTAACCTGAAAATTATTGCAGTCTTCTGACAGTTTTCTTAAATGTTTTAACCATGTGGCCAGTCTTTCACAGAATAACACACCCCATCTTTACTTAAAGACTCAGCCTCCTTGGGATGTTCTTTTCATGTCTGAACATGTTATTGATCCGTTCCTAATAAACCTGATTAGTTGTAAAATGTCCTACTAAATTATTATTAAGTGTTTCAATTAAAAATAGACTTTAAATAGTTTGCAAATCATGGTATGGTATGGAAATATTAGACATGTTTTAACTGCAACTTACTGAGACATCTCATCTCTCCAGTCCAGTTACCATTCTCGCATGTTTTGTATGGTTCACCCTCCATTATGTGGTAAGCCTGACATCTGAATTCAACTCTCTCGTTATGTGCAAACTGAGTTTTGGTTCCCAAGTAGTCTCCATTATCAAGTAATGGTGGAGTCAAACAATTTAAACCTTTAAAATGAGGAGAATGACACAGAAGATACAAGAAAATCCAACTTAAGATGTAACTGTGTTCCACTGTTCACATTATCATGTGTTATATTTGATCTTCTCCACTTTGAGATCCTAAATGTATCTCAAGTTAACTTTCTATGTGGATCTTTTAACAACGGTGACAATATAGAACTTATCTAAGTATATTTTTCAGATGACCAGATCTGGTTACTTTGCTGTTATAAATGACATTAACAGTGTTATTTATATCCTGACTTGCTCTGTGTTAACATGGTCATACTTAAGAATGAGTCGGAGTCAAAGGAAATCGCTTACTTAGGTTTTTCTTACCCAGGCTTTTCTAATAAAAAGTCTTTTTTTCAGGACTGCAAGCCTAATTAAAATACACTGACTGAATTGTGTCATACAAACCTTGGGTTAGTATACTATAAATACAAAATATGTCAAAAGTGGTATGGATATATATAATTCAAAGATAATTTATCTCCTTTGATAAATATTTTTTCTATGGCACAAATTGCAGCGCCTTCTTTTGTACCAGCCTTGCATCGGTAGTCAAGTGTGTCTCCATCTGCATATCTTTTTTTAGTTTGGGTTGACTTAAGTGTGATCTTGTCATCTTGTAATTTTTCACACTATTCTGTAATAGAAAAGACACATTGTTGTCAGTCTCTTTTGAACCTGTCATGTCATCATAATTAGATTTCCAAATAATTTCTTAGCGTCAGAAAATGTTTACTTTTTCCAGTAAAAGAAGCAGTATGCAGCTGTATGTTACATATGTTATGGGAGGATGTTATTTGCATTTAATGTTGAGGGGATGAAGTTCGGTACTGTGACAAATTGTGGGGTTTGTTTCCACAGTCTTCCCTTCTGACTGTTTTAAGGCTATTATAGATTGTGTTTTATATACACTCAGAGTCACTCAGAGACCGCAGACCTCCACCAAGCCATAAGTTTACTCACCTGAAAAAAACAAAAAAACAAAAGGCCCAACAGTCCACCTAAGTATCCCCTATATTTTGTACCTTCTGGATCACTAGATGTAGAATATCAACATGATCCGGATCAAACAATGTTGGATTATAACATCTTGTAATTTTCTTTAAAGAGTAAATAAAGTTTTAGTATGGTTGATACCAATACTTTTCAACTGGGCATTGAATGCATCAACGCAATGAGATTAATTATTAGAATTATTGCATTATTTTTAAAAACAAATGCATTAATGCATATAAAAAATAAGGTTGGTACTCATGTCATAAGAATCTGACTTTGGTTTTATCACAGAGATTTTGGCGTGTAGGTGCTTTGGTACTGAGGTGAACTGAATCCACCAAAGACCACTTTCTCCTTCTTATTTAGGAAGATTCTTATTTATTAAGATTTCAAGCCTTGTATTAAAGTATTGATGCTATCACACTAGTATCGATCAATTCTGATATAAACATTAGTGTAAATATTATCAATATTTTTGTTGATCGGCCCTGTATAAATAGCTGTTACTGTTGAAGGACGTTGCTAATTTCCTTCCTGCCGCTGGTAGGAAGTGATGTAATGTTCTGGAAGTTTTACTCAGAGGGTGCATCATAACATGCAGCAGCGCTAACAGACGGTGCTCACATTCCTGCTTAGTTCACGCTGACCCTCCTCGTAGTTAGTCAGAAGTTGGGTCCTCTTTGTTCGAGTGTGCCTTTGTTATGACTCTCCAAGTGTTCAGTGTTTAGTGAATGACAAGAAACCTGTTACAACACTGAGTTGTCATAATAAAGTACCCGGCCACTGAAGGCTGTGGAAAGATGATCCCTGACTTCTTTGTCAGTCCATATGTCCTGACCGACATAGCATCTTGTTTCCTGCTACCCATACATCCGAAAATAGCACCCAGTCCTCCCCTCCTAAACAGGCCCAGCACCAGATAAAACCAGATAACAGTATAATCTGAACTAAACATCCTCATAACAGATTTTAAGTTGGTAGCAAAAAACTTTAAAGTTTTACTATCATATATTCCTAATAATGTATCTGCTTTATGGTTTTGTGTAATGGTGCGAGGATTTTTTTTTCCTTTATGTGATATAGCTTCTCCTGACTTTAAAATAAAAAATACTAACTGACACAGTTTTAATGTGAACTCAACATATGAGATAACCAAAAAATCTGTTGTATATTAATGTAAGTTTTTCATGTGCAGGGTTGTGTTGCTGTTTGCTTTGCTGAAATCAACTTTTAGCAGCATTTTGTTTTGTATAAAATGAAAACAGCAGAACTAGTTGACACTTTATTCCTGGTTTATTTGGGAAACAAAGTAAATTTGTTAGTTTGTAGTAACAAGACAGATTATAGCACAATATTCAGGACCCTGTAGCTTAGTGCTACACAATCAACATATTGGATCAGTCAGATTGTATTTACCTCTACATTCAGGTGTGGGGGACCAGTCTGCTCGTCCTCCAAATTGTGTGCATTTGGAAGGTCTTCTGTCCCTGCGTATGTATCCCTCATTACAGACAAAATTCAACTCTTCATTTTCTTTGTACTCTTGACGATTGTCAGACACACGACCGTGTTCAATGTTAGCCGGGGCGTCACATTTTATTGCTGCTGAAATCACACACAAGGAATAATACAACTGCAACACTTATTCATTTAAAGGGTATAACATGTATTTACTGGTTAGCCAAACATTTACCAAAACCTATAGATATAGAGGTGTCTTTGAATCATTTTAAGGTGTCATAAGGTGGTTGCTGGGTAAAACTTTGTTTAAATGAAAGCCTCAACTGCTATACCTCCTGTTATACCTCTACACCTTGGAGGTTGGTCATTCCACTTTCCTGTTTAATCACTTCTGGGCCACTCAGGATTTCATCTCCAGCTGTGCAGTTAAATGTAATGATAGTGTCATAGGTTGCTTCTTCTATATCCCCGTACACATGGACATTACCATTCACTAGAAAGGTTGGACATTTCTGGGCTAAAAAGACACAGGCAAAAATGATTAACAGACAGCAGCTCAGCTCACTGGCAAGATGCAAAGCAAGATTCACAAAGCACCTACGCCACAGAGCGGTCTTTGAGGTGGAAAGCTTTTCCCCTCCAGAATCTCCTCAGCTACACATGAACAAGGTTACACTGGCCTGTCAACAGCTTCTGGAGGGAGGGGGCTGTGGGGTTTTTAATATTTTCTCGTGACGTGGATAACCGCTCTCTGTCACGAAAAACATAACCGGGTTTTACCCTGTAAAGGGCGTAATGAGCCATTTTTTACCTACAAAATACTAATTTTATCAACAGTATAGGTGGTTTTTTACCACAATTAAGTACTTCTGTGGTGTTTACAGCCCAAAAAACACATTTTTGGGTGCACTACCCCTTAACTTTATCATTTAGTAAAAAGAAAGAAAAAAAAAAAAAAAAAGAAATGATTTCCTGTAAATGTTTATTTGTGTTATCTTGTACCTTTCTGGTAATCATTCACAGAAATCAATTTAACAAATAAAACAAACTGCATGAGAGAAAGTCAGCTGAGGATCTCATTTAAAGTAGATAAGCAAAGGCAGCAACCAGTTGTAATTTTAAAAGTAAATGAAAAAATGGTATTACACTTTAGAGAACACTTTACCAAAGTCGCATTTTTATTGTGTAAGGGAGCAAACAGCTGCCAAAAGTCTCATAATAACCTATATGCATAGTAATGCATAGTCTGACTCTAGTTTGGAAGCTACGTAAACAAAATGTTGCTGTTGAGCAATGCAGGATTTGCCTCAGTTCTCAATTCTTCTTGCAGTTGGAACTGCTTCTTGTAAACAAAAGTTATACTCGAGTATTTTTTATTGTTTTATTTGGATCCTTATTAGCTGCAACAAAACTGAAGCTATTCTTTCTGGGGTCTGACACATGAAATGTAAAACATTTTTAACAATTATAAGCTAACTTAAACATATAGCATAGAAAAAGAAAATAAAAATTAAACTTAAGGTAATCCTGTGATACCCTTAACTTTAAATCAAAACAATGCATATTCATACATTCTATAACACAGCATCAACAAATTCAATGTATAGTTCCAACTTTAGCCAAGGACCAGTTTTTCTAAAATATTTATATTATATTGTTTATATTATTTATTTAATAATGATTAACTAAATGTAATATGTATCCTTTTAAGAGATGTTTATTTACAAGCAATTTAAATCCTTTAACGGTTATTATGTTAAATCCTGTGATGTTTACATATTTGGGAAGTGAGTTCCATACCAACATACCTTTGTAGATCCCTGTTATTTATTTATTTTTTGTTAACATAGTTTGTATTTAGCTTTGGCAGTGAAAAATTACCTCTGACCGGCGCCGGCTCTAGGCCGGCAGGTGTCCTTGGCAAAACAGGAGTTTTGCTCCCCAACCTACGCGGCAAAATGCTTACCTAAACTGAAGCTACATGACTCAGTCGCACACATATTGTAACTAATGTTCAAATTCTTGTTTCTTTATTAACAAACAAAATAAAGTCACACTAAAACACTCTAAACAAACCACTACAAAAATGATAAATAGCTCAAAATAAATAACATTTAGTTAAAAATAAATAAAGTTTAATGCAAAAGTCCAGGGCAAAAAAAGGCACAAGTGCTAAATCCTAAAACAATGTAAAACAGTGCAATCAAAATACACACAAACTATAAAAACGGCTACAATAATGATAAACAAAACAAAATAATGCCACTGTGTAAAACAAAAAATCAATTAAGCTATCAAATTTTATTTTTGAAGTATGTTTCACATGTAAGTTGTAACACAAAGTTGTTCAGTTATTAAGATAATTCCCTCGTGCCCTTCCAGCCACCAGGCCACCACTCAGAGAGACAGTCTGTCTGTATTCAGTCATCTTAATGACATTTCTGCATCGTGCAGTCAGTGTTCTTCATTTAGATCTGCTTGCCACAGATCCAAATATTATTTAATAATTGTTAGATAAAAAAACATTCTAAAACGTAATAGTACTGCAGTCATTATTCTTTGTTGAAGTAACCTACATTCCTCTCTGAGAGCCTCTGGTGAAGACAATAAGGCTGAGGCCTCCTCTCTAGAAGTTTCTACAGGTGCCTGTTGTGGCTGCAAAAGTTTTCTCAGCTCATCTGTTATGGCCGCGGCTGTTTGCAGACAGCTGTGGCCGTTTGTGTTTGATTAGGGGCGGCAGAGCGCTGCCCGGAGTGGCCAAGGCCAGCGCCTTTGTCCCCGCCCCTGTGTGACTGGCACCCCTCTGGACCAGTCAGGCTGCAGCCTACGGAGAAGCTCAGGCTGAAAAGGCTGCAGCCGAGGCAGGTCTGGAGGGGGAGAAGCCAGAATGGCTCCGGCAGCTCTCCCCCTCATGTTGTGCACCGGGTGTGTGTGTGTCGCGACCACCTCCTTTTCCACAATGGGTGCTTACAGTGTTTAGTTGTGTTAAGTTTACTTTGTGGTTGTTTTAGAGCTGAGGGGTATTGCACGAAACCAAGATAAGGGATTAAGCCGGGATATGTTGGTTATCCTGGCTGAATTTAGCCCTAAGTCAGTTGCATGAAAGCAGCTCAAACTAATCCCGGCCAAGTTACTGTGGTGATTTATCCGCTGCAGCTAGCCTGCTCCAGACCAGGCTAACTGCTAAGGCTAAGATTAATCCTAGCGAGTCACCTGCATGTCCAACGTCAATTCTGTGAGGAATTAATGTGTTTTACAGCATGTCCATGGTCTTCCTAAGTATGGCGCGTCATTTTAATCATCCAGTATTAAAATATTACATATATTATATTATATATGTTCGTAATCGCAACACCCTTTTATATGGATTCGAGTTGTAGTATTATTATTCTATTCTATTCTACAGTCATTTAGCAGACGCTTTTATCCAAAGCGACTTACATTTGAGAGTAAGAACAACACAAGCATGAATTCAAACAAGATGGGACGTCATAATTAAGTGTTAGTCAGACCGCTTTGAGTCCAGTTAGACCCAGGTGCTGTCGTGTAGTGCTAGTGCAGTGCATATAATTTATTTATTTTTTTTTAGTCATTTTATTTAAATACAGGATCACGATTTCATCACACAATATCAACTTGGTCATAAGTGCATGATTTCATCAGGCCAAGTGTTATATTGCTATGCTAATGAAGACTGCTCGTCAAATTGCTGTCAGAGGTTTTATAAATATGTGTTTTATTGCATTAATTGAGATTACAAAACAAAGCGGATGAGGTTACAAAGGTGTATTCAAAGAAATCCGTGACGAGGGCAATGTAGAATATTCAGGTCCAACTCCCCTTCACCTGTTCCCTCTTCATAATGGCTTGCCCTTTTTCGGAGGATGTGCTGGACGAGGAAGCCCGCATCCTCAGAAGAGCATTCAGACATGAACGAGTCTTCAGGGACAGGTCACTATGGGGTGATTTAAACATTTAGATATAACATATAACATTTAGATTTAGATTTAAAATTTAGATTTAGATGTTCTATTTGACCATTATACATGTGGTTAAAAGTTATGTTAAATGTAGGAAAAATGTGCTAAATGTGAGAAAAGTGAGATAAATAATGAAAATGTGTCAGCTACAACTTTTATACTGAATTTTTACACTTGGCGCCCCATAGGTCACATCCCCTGGCCTTTGGAGATGGCTATGTCATTGAGAGATACAGATTTTTGGTTACTGGATTTCCAGCAGTTTTCTGAGTGTCGGGCGTTTAATCTCAAGATCCAGCTCCATTCCTTGGAGCTTGCTCTTTTTGAGTCAGCTTTTAACATCTGCCAGCTCTATCTCTCTCTCCAGGTGCCCTGAATAAAGCGTTCTGACAGTTTGTGAAGTCTGTAAAGGAAATGTCAATTAGCACAGCAGGATTTGTTCATAACGTAGATGTACTTTAGCCAATACTCACAATGTTACCAGGCCGCTTAGGAGACTGTGCAGCATCCGGGTCCTGCTACACATTTTCTATTAGCACCACATCACTGACTTCATATCCTTCATGGAATAAATAAGCAGGCCAATCCCATAAAACTGACATGCCTCAAGCCTTCTGGACTCCACTGACACAGTCTCCTCATCTGCAGACGTGCATTCTGCAGCTGCAGATGTGCCTTCCCCCTGCCGTATACATGCAGCGAGAGGACTTGGATTAAGATTTCACAGAACATACCAAGCCTGTGATTTCGAGACACTGTACTAACCGGATCATCTTCTGGTGGCTCCAAAAGTGTAATTGTGTTCCCAGACACTGCAAGGTTATCCAAAGTCAGACACTATATTATATTTGATTGTGTTCCATGTGCAGTAGAATTGCAGTACGTGATGTACCTTGTATGAAGCGGACAGTTTCTGTGGCTGGGACAGAGTCAGTTATTGTCCCTCCCTGGATCCCCTCCATCACTGGCCTCCCTTTATTTAAATGGAGGCCAGTTCCTCTGCTGGAGTCACATCCTGGCTTGGTGGGCCGCCCCCTGTGCTAGTTCTATAGGCCTTTTTTTTAACTGCTACAATCATACAGACATTGAACATGTCAGCAGACACCTCATCTATTCACCTCATTTGTTCACGGTTATCTACTTTGGAGTCACTTAGCAGCCTGCAAAATGTTCTTATATTTAATTTTTTCTTGCTGCCAGGTCCTTTTATGGCCAAACAGGTTTGTTCTTTATGAAGGACAGAAAGATAAAATAGATAAAAACGTTACATGAGGAAAATAGATTAAATGACACATTGTGGATAATTGTTTGCACCTAATCATACTACATTTCCTGAGTAACATGCACCTGCTTGTCACTCTTAAAGTATACAACAGTTAGTGGATTTGAAAAGTAACTCCTTTAATTGTAGCCTAATTATGACAGTTCCAGTGGAGCACTGTTTATTAATTGTACAGTTTTTGACTACTTACGCATTGAGCTGGTCGGCTATTGTCTGCCAGGCTCTCTTGTGTTCTTTACTTATGGCATTGGTATTGCCTTTTTTCCTTATAATATCCTTAACTTCGTCAGAGAACTCCGTCAGGAGCTGTTGTTCAGCGGCCGTGAAGTAGGACGCGCGACTTTTATCCATTTCCCCATCGGTGATTCTGTGAGCGATCGCGAGGTCTGCTTCAGTATGCCGTGCACATGCACTTATCCCAACTATCTTCACCTGGCTTAACCCAGCCGCACCTTCTCATCCTGGCTCAGCAAACGTGCAACCAATTAAGCCAGGATAGGCTGCGCAAGCTAGGTCAAGCTGGGCTTGCTTAATCATCCTGGATTTCTTTATTCTGGTTTCGTGCAATACCCCTCTGGGCTAGGTTAGTGTTTTATTGTGTTGTGACGACGGTCACTTTAGTTATGGGCCTGTTGCTTTTGTTTGGTTTTAGTTTCACCACCGAGTGGCGGTTGAGTGTTTGGTATAGGTTTTGGTTTGTTTCTTTCTGCAGGTCTGCTAACCCCAGCTCATCTTTATTTTGTTTTACCGGTTGTCCAACACTTTTCACGGGAATTGTAAATAAATGTGCTTTCATTATAATTTACCACCTGTCCACACCGTCTGAACAAATACAAATTTAACACATTACTTTAAATTTTATAGTAGTAACATTAGATAGCAGTGGCCTACCCTTACAATAAACAAGTTGCAATAAATACTGCATTGCGAATAAAATTAGAACATTTTAAGTCGTACCAAACCTTCATTTTATATCATTTTGACATTATGACATGCATGTTTTTTTTTTTTTTTTTGCATAATACACGTGGTACTTTGATTATTATGTTGTTCAGATATTGTTGTTACGGTGCATTTATGTTAGCTAGCGTTAGCCCTCTGTTGATGTCAAAATAAAGTGTTAACACACGCTGCCTTAATGTTCAGTAACTCAGACATACCTCTACTTTGGGCTTCTTCTTCCTCCTCCTTCCTACGTTTTCTGTAAGCAAGCTAGCTTGTATTCCACAAGCTAATAAAAGACACTGAACCATACTGGACTCCATTCTTTTTTTAAAATAGAACATACCTATCGAACTGAAATAAACTATCAAAAGAACTCCAACCTGGTGAGTTTACCGGCTGATACCACCCCTGCTGCCACCTTCAAGTTAGGAGGAGAAACTGCAACACAACACCAAAACGACACGTACCCTCTACGCTGGAGTGCGAAAGCAAACTCACCAGCATCAGCTATGCCATGGCTGACCGCATGCAAACACCGTGCAAGCATAAATCCACCTTTAGATGGGTTACGGAGGATGGAACCGTAACCAACCGCACGCACCATTCGAGTATAAATCTGAATCCAAATGTCCACTGTTAAATTGAACTAACCTGCCACAACAGCACAAAATCAGTGCTTCAGTACAGCATAAAAATTCACTCAGTTACATAGCTGCATTGAATTGTATTATGACACATTTATGTTCTGCTCAGTAATTATGAGCATTAGGCAAAGGTCAATTACGTTATTATTATGATGTGTTCAAATCTAGTCTTGTAAAATTTAGTTATTGGTGGGACATTTGAATAGCCTAAATGAAAAAATAAAATACAGAAGTTAAATGTTCAAACATTTTTGGTTGTTTTCACAACACTATAAAATAAAAGACACCAAACACTTCTTGCCTCACAAGGGTGACATCACTCAATTATTTTTCCCCAACTACATGAGTGTTTACTAAAACCAAACTGCTCTTGACAACAGGTCTTATGTAGGGGGTAATTTTACAGAGCTTGACCTCCACATACTGTCAC
The DNA here is from genome assembly GCF_017639745.1 of Melanotaenia boesemani. Lineage (NCBI taxonomy): Eukaryota > Metazoa > Chordata > Actinopteri > Atheriniformes > Melanotaeniidae > Melanotaenia > Melanotaenia boesemani. The sequence continues at coordinate 7,172,981 of NC_055695.1, read as the reverse complement.
GATGCAGCGGAAGTGAGGACCCAAATGCAGACAGTAAAGGCAGGAGGCAGAACTATGTTGTTGACGAAGATTTATTCCGGACCTCAAAACAGGAACCAAGACACGACATGGGTAAACAACAGGACCTGACAAAGACAACTGAAAACCAAGGGGCATATATACACAGAGGGAGTAATGAGGAACAGGTGAAGTGAGTGAGGAATCAGACCAGGTGCTCTAACGAGCCAGGAGCAGAAAACACAAAGCACATGAGGGAAAAGTACAAACATGACAAAAACTGATCATGACTGAACTAAGACCAAGATCAAAACGTGACAAAAACCAAAAGACAAAATCAAAAATAAGAACATAAGATAATAAACTATGACAGCAAACAGAGTACATGAGGACAAACACGAAAACTAAACTAAAAATGACAAAAACCAAGAACCTAAACTATGATCATGACGGGGCTTAAACCAACACTAAAACCAAATTGTAACAGAAACTACACATGGCAAAACCAGAATTATAACCCAACATCAAAATATGCCAAACCAAGACAGACAAAACACAAGAAATAAGACAGTGAAACATGACACATACAACGTGAAAGTGTCTGCCTAGAGCTATGGTACTGCAAAGCCCATTTAGATTTAGTGTTTTCCAAGACTACGTTAGTTCTTCTTTAGTTTCCATGCAACAACATTTAATGTTCACAAAAGCAATATATAATGGAGCAATAAGTATTTATGCTCTGCAGCTCTAGAATCAGCAGTGACCGCTTCGTCTGAGGCGGACCCAGCAGCAGACCTTCATCTCCAGCCGTCCAGTGATGCCTTTGAGGGTGTGTGAGCGATTAGATCTATCTCTGTTTTGGTTTATTAGTGAACTGCTGTACCACTGACATTAATCAGCCCATTAGCTATTTCAGTTATATAATCAATAACAAAATATAGGCAAATTTATTTATAACACAACTTAAGTTGCTGTCGTTGTTGTTGACAGAGCCAGGCCCATGTCCCCAAAGCAAAGCTCCTTCAGACAGTGAAGGGAATTGCTTAAGGGACAAAACAGGACACTTTAAGTTATTGTTTTTTGCATGTTAGTGCTTGTTTGTTCACAATAAAATACCCACTGCCTATTTGTTGAGTGGTTTATTGAAAATATATTTGTAGTCAGAGGTGTGATAATGTAGTTTAAGTAGTTATGGATACCATATCATGAAAATTAGATAAATGAGACAACTACTAATACATTATTTACATAGTACTACAACTACATTGTTAAGAAGAAAACAAATTGGGATCATTACATCAGGCACCATCAATAACACGGAAAAACATCATAATTCACAGACATAAAAAAATGTATGTATGTATTTGCTAAAAAAAAAAGAACAGGACTAATGTGATACAGGAGAGACAAAAACATCAGTATGTACATTCTGTTTTCATCAAGTAACATTTGTTGTGTAATGAAATTTTATTCATTAATCATGAAGAGACAAAAGATTCAGCACATATGATTTTATTAGTATGACCACACACAGCAATGAATCAGATTATGCTTTGCTGTTGGTTTTGCTGCACATTTTAATTAAGCTGAAGTCACTGACGTCTCTGGCAGGTGGGCAGGGTCATCTCACCATCATTACACCTCTGACGCATTAGTACATCACCGACACGTTCAAATCCATATTTACATTTGAATGTCATGTGATCACCATGTAGTGAATATAGTTTATCTAATCCTGTTCTTATGAAATCAATGTTATTGTCATCCAAGTCATCTTGACTGACAGTGCAGGGTTCTGCAAGAGAATAAAAACAAGGAGTGTTTTTGTCAGTAAGAAAAATGCAAAAAATCAGAATAAATGACAGAAACAATAATGTACATGAACTTTTGTGAAAATGAAACAAATTGTTATTAACTATATATTACATGTTATATACAGTAATATTAACATATTCTATTCAAATTTTAAACCTTTAGAGCTCGATGTAGATATTGTAAGTGAGAAATAGATTACTGCTTTGTATAAACAAATAATAATAAATAAATATAAATAAAATCTCACACATTAATCCTGTTTAGATGGAAGAAGAATTTTCTTAGACCACATATAAGATTTACTGTGGCATCTACTTTGGATTCTCCTTCGTTTGCTAACAAGAACAATGTTTGCCACTGCTTCTTTAAGGGTTTTAGGTCTTAACAGGTAAATACAGAACTGTATGATGACCATCCAGAACTTTAACCTGAAAATTATTGCAGTCTTCTGACAGTTTTCTTAAATGTTTTAACCATGTGACCAGTCTTTCACAGAGTAACACACCCCATCTTTACTTAAAGACTCAGCCTCCTTGGGATGTTCTTTTCATGTCTGAACATGTTATTGATCCGTTCCTAATAAACCTGATTAGTTGTAAAGTGTCCTACTAAGTTATTATTAAGTGTTTCAAATAAAAATAGACTTTAAATAGTTTGCAAATCATGGTATTTTAAATTAGATTTACGTTTTACATAAAATGTAAATGTGATTAGAAACAGTTTTATTGTGTATGATTTGCACTTATTGATATTTTTTGTCCTCAGTGATCTTCAGTATTTTAGCAACATTACACATGTGAAGGTTAACTAAATATTTTTTACTGTATGTTCTACTGTTTTCATTAAGGATGATCCACTTTATAAGCTGTGCATTTAAAAGATAATATGATGATAATATGGAGTGGTTTTTTACTCCTAATATATTTTTTCTGAAACAGAAGTAAAATGGAGCATTGAGAACAAAGATTAATTCTACCAACATAGAATTCTCCCAGAATGAAATATTAGACATGTTTTTACTGCAACTTACTGAGACATCTCATCTCTCCAGTCCAGTTACCATTCTTGCATGTTTTGTATGGTCCACCCTCCATTTTGTAGTATTGCTGACATCTGTATTCAACTCTCTCGTTATGTGCAAACTGAGTTTTGCTTGCCAAGTAGTCTCCATTATCAACGAATGGCGGATCTGAACATCCTTGTAAACCTTTAAAATGAGGAGAATGACACAGAAGATACAAGAAAATCCAACTTAAGATGTAACTGTGTTCCACTGATCACATTATCATGTATTTTTTTTTAACTTCTACAGTTTGAGATCTTAAATGTGTATTCAACTCTCTCGTTATGTGAAAAATGACTTCTGCTTTCTCCATATTCAAGGACCGGTGGTCCCGAACAACTTGAAGTACCTACAAAAATGTGGGTAATCGGAGAGAAAATAAAGCTCAAGATGTTATGTTGTCCCAATTATCACATTTCCACCCAGAGTCTAAATCTTAGACGTCAATCCCCAGTTTCACTCGACACTTTGTTTTCAAAACGAGATGTCGGCTCTCTCTGTCTCTGTTACAGGCATGTTTGAATAAAACACCAACAACAGGAAGGAAAAAGACTGAATGAATGCTGCTTGAGAATGAATAACAAAACAAACAAACAAACAAAAACAAACAAATAAACAAACTGTTCATTACAGATTTTTTTCTTGTTTTTATCCATCAGAAGTGTGCACATTTCTGGTCTTTCAACAATTATTTGTTTTTCTGCAATTTCATAAAATCCAAGAAGACAAGTGAAAATTAATTACTTGAAGGAAGAAGAAGAAATTTGGCTAGAAACTAAACAATGGAGCAACAATAAATGTATGAAGTCTTAGTGTTTCTGTTTGTACTTCTGTGTCCAAAACTAATACAGTTTTCATCAGAATATGTTAAGTATGAGCAGTATAGATGCAGCGAGATATCTAACATATTGCGCTACGATGCGTTCTTCATCTCTTCATTACTGGTTGGTCTGTTTGCTTTCACACTGTCAACAGCTCAGGGCTCATTTCACGTGGACCAAACAACCCTAGCATGAATACGCTCTAAATGTAGACTAGCCAGGTGTTACTGAACTGAAGCGGGTCCCTCAGGCATTACTTTTCAGCAGACTACATTGGAACTTTTACATCCCTCACCAGACATCTCCAAAACCATTCTCAGCTTCACTCATGTGACCCTTACAACTCACGAGAATTGTGTGATACAAACAAGTCTGAGCTGAAAACGACCCAAAGACTCAAAGAATAAACGACCAGTGACCAAATGACACAATAACTCACTTTTAAGAACATGTTGATTATGAGATTGATCTGAAAGTGCAAAATAAAGTCTTGTTGCCCTTTTCTTTAAATATCTTACATTCTTCTGGGAAGAAATAAAAGCCTTTTGCAACGTTACCATGGTTACTCTTCTCTATTTGTGCACAGCTGAACTGGGTGAGAAGATAGTTAGCAGCTATGAGCAAAGTAAAGGTGGAAATTATTTTAACCAGTAATCTTCCCGCTACAATGAAGAGACCAAGTATGGAGAGGTTACACTCAAACTGGTAACAAAGTTATGGATTATGTAGAGCTTGAATTTTTCTGTGTATGAAGTTGATCTAAAAGTTTGATGGAAAGGCACTCTAAATCATGTTGAATCAACGTAACCTCCAGTTTAGGTCAACATACCAGAGCAGGTTGGGACGGGGGAATTCCACTGTCCAGTTCGCAAGCACTCGATTTCTCTCGAGCCTCTCAGCTTGCTCTCCTCATTGCACTGGAAGCGTAATTTATGTCCAGGTTGGATTGGTTGATTCAGCAGTGGCAAACCAGAAACAAAGAGACGAGGGTCCATCACGCCAACTTCACAAGTGGGATCTTAAAAAAAAAAAACCAGAAAACAAAATAAATAAAAACAGATCAAACAAATTTTTTCTCTTTTTAAGGTTAAAAATAACTTTGTGTGTTTAGATACCCATTATAAAAATGCAATCAGCAGCTTCAGTCGTGGTTTGTGAGTTTCCAGTCTTTGATTCTCCAGTGTTGTTGTTGAGCATCAATTTATTTATCTTTTAACTGGGATTGTAGATTCAGACTCCACTTATTTGACAGCTAATAAATGACATGACTAGAATTATACTGAGTTTACACACAGGTATTCACATGAATATTTATGTTTACATTTGTATATTTTTTCATTCTTTTATCAACTTATTTTTTCTTTTTTTATTGTCATAAACATAATTTAAAAATTCACATTGTTTTTAAAGTTGTAGAGCAGCCAGCACATCAGCATATTCAAACACTGGAAGAACCAATCTCTATTTTTTTTATCTCCTTCAATATCACACATATTCATAAATATCATTACAATAATTGTTTATTAAAGGACAGATTATTATTTTATTTTATTATATTATAAAAAATAAATACAGAAATATCTTCTTTATAAGACTTCAGCACACTTTGGATGAAATAAAACTCACATTTTTAAACATTTCTTTAATGTTAGACTTTGACTTATTACATAGTGCAAATCAGTACCATTTTTCTGTTGATTTGTTAATGAAACTCAATAATCTATGCCAGTGATGTCTTGAGATTTGAAATATTTTCTCTCAAGAAGAAAATTACTTCTGTTTAAAATATCCCTCCATCTCATGTACCTGCTTAATCCAGTCCATAGTTGCAGAGGGGCTGGAGTCTATCCCAGCAGTTATCAGGCAGCATATAACTGTAGAGAGTATAGAGGCAACGTGCACCCTGGACATGTGACCAGTTCATCACAGGGCCCACACTGACACAGACACCCACTCACAATCACTCTTGGGGTAAATTTAGAGTCACCAATTAACTGAACATGCATGTGTTTGAATTGTGGGAAGAAGCCACAGAACCCTGAGAGAACGTATGCATGCACAGAAAGAAAGGGTAAACTCTCTTTAGCAAGGCACCAGCTGAGATTTTAACCAGGAACCTTCCTGCTGTGAAGTGACAATGCTGCACAGCTCCATGCAACCCAAGATTGCTACTTCTGGGAGAAATAAAAGCATTTTGCAAAGTAATATTTTTGTCTTTCTGCATTCCTCTAATCTTGCAAAGTTAAATTGGATGATAAAATATTATTTAAAGGCTATGAGTAGAGCAAGAGTGGAAACAGTTTTAAGCAGTAATAACTTCTACACTCATAGACCACCAAGTATGGAGAGATAAAACACTCACTGATAACACAGTTGTGTAGAGACCGACTTTCTTTTATTAATAAAATTCATGTAAAATCTAAATGTAGAGGCAGTTTAAAAAAGAAAGGAGGTTAAATGAACTTAGCCCCTATCATTGTTGAACATACCAGAGCAGGTTGGGAATGGGGAATTCCACTGTCCAGTTTGCAAACACTCGATTTCCTTTGAGCCTTTCGGTTTGTACTCATCACTGCAGAGAAAACGTAATTTATGTCCAGCTGTGATGGGCTGATTCTGAGGTGGTAAACCAGCCACAAAGAGATTACTGTGTATAATGCCAAATTCACATGTGGGATCTAAAGAAAAAAAAAAGATGACTTAATGCAAAGCAATATTAGTTTTACTTGTGTTTATTTGGTGGATTTGTTTGGTAAACATAATATTTTGTTCAGTTCATTTTCTTAACGTATTAAGATTTTTCGCAGTAAAACTCAGTTCAGCTGTAAAATTACATTCACTGCAAACATAAGAAATGACTGTAATAAACATATATACAATTGGTTTATACATATAATAATTAACATGTATTATAAATGGCGCTGTGCGAGCAGCTGCTTGTTACGGCAGCTCTGCCTCCTCTTTTCCTTTTTTTTTTGCGTTTTCTATTGTTTTTATACATGGTTTTCTATTTTTCTTTACAGTAGTCAGTACCAGGTGCAATTCTGCACATGGGAAGCCTACTTTTATTACTTTTTTATTTGGACTTCTGCTTCTTTTGGCACTTTTCCAAACTTCGGTGGGGGACACCTTTGGTTTCAGCAACAGCTCCATTGTTTACACCAGGGAACAGCTGTTGGCTCTGCGTGGCACTGCTCTTCCCGGAGATTCCCACGGAGATACGGAGGAAAAGAAGAGGCTGTAGAGCAGGAAGAAAGCTCCAGGAGAGGAAACGGAGGTACAGGCCATATTTACCCTCTGTGATTATGGGAAACGTTCGTTCCCTCTCCAACAAGACCGACGAGCTCACGGCGCTGACTCGACTACAGCGGGAGTTCAGGGAATGTAGCCTCATGTGTTTAACGGCTGAATGGACTTATTCCGGACTTTTTGATTTCCCTGGATGGATTCAAATTCACATGTGGGATCTAAAGAAAAAAAAAAAAGATGACTTAATGCAAAGCAATATTAGTTTTACTTGTGTTTATTTGGTGGATTTGTTTGTTAAACATAATATTTTGTTCAGTTCATTTTCTTAACGTATTAAGATTTTTCGCAGTAAAACTCAGTTCAGCTGTAAAATTACATTTACTGCAAACATAGGAAATGACTGTAATAAACATATATACAATTGGTTTATACATATAATAATTAACAATGCTTCAATAATTCAATAAACCCAGGAATTTAAAATAAATAATTTTAAAGTCAATATTTGACATGTTTTCTCACAGCAATGTAACAACTATGCACGTGTGACTTCCATACCATTTTGTTGTAAAGACGTCTTCACATTCAGCCACAGGACAAAAAGCCAAAGACGGAGACGTAGTTTCATCATGAAAATTCAGATTTCTGAATGTTTAAAAAAACTTCCTGGGATACAATCTGTCAAGTTACTTTCTCCACGTCTGAGTTGCACAAAATCCTATCTCTTAAATTTTTAGCAAGAGAAATGGACCCCCCCCCCCCCCAAAAAAAAAACCACACACGCATATTTGCACACACAGTTGCTGCACCAGCTTGTGTCCTTGACATGTTTATGCAAGATTAAATTCAAATACGGTTAAAGCTCGACTGTTGTTCCTAATGGGAAACTTTATTTACAGACAGCTCCCCAAACAAAAAAAATTATAACAGCAAATTATAAAAACCCCATTCACATCAACAAACAGGACTTTCCAATAAAATCACCAAATAAAAACCACTGTTAAACAAAAACAGCAGACACAATATGATCCTTAAATAAAATAGCAAAATAACTTAAGTAGTAAAAGTTTAACGTTACTCATGGCCAGAACGAGTAAGAAATGATTATGGGACAATTGATTTGAAGAAGGAGAAAACCCTTTATGTCAGTGGAGTCTGAAGTATTGTTACAATTGAAAAACATCCAGTGTTACTACCTATCACTGCAATAATACATTACATCTGTGACACTGTCTTAAGATCACACAGTCCTCTTGAAGTTGTCCTTTTTTTACTAATTTTATTTTAATGTTAATGTTTTACGTTTGTCCAGGCAGCTCATGTCACTTCCAGTTAGCTCAAGTTTTTACTGCCAAAAAACAGGGTCATCACAGCAGCACAACACCCACACAATCTTGCTTAATCAATGTTTTGCCCTTTGTTACACCTAAACTCAACTTCACTGAACTAACTTAATGTTGAATGTTGAACTTTTTCTGCTGCATCAACTGGAGGAGTTAATATATGTATTAATAACTGTAAATAATGGAAAAATGAAAACTGTAAAGCATTCCTATCTATCTATCTATCTATCTATCTATCTATCTATCTATCTATCTATCTATCTATCTATCTATCTATCTTTAGCTTTAGCTTATAAGGACTCCTGGTCACTCATAAATCACTGGAACGAATATATTTTTTGATAAATCTAGTTGATTGCCATCGGAGAACCAGTGGAATGATGTCTGCTAACCCTGCAGTATCAGTGAGCTGCACTGAGTGTGAGCAACTGCTGGAGAAGAGGATTGAAACACTGCAAGGCATTCGTGTGAATGAAGAATTTATTGACTCTATTGCAGCTTCTGTATAAGCTACTGAGCTGTTAAATGAATTAAGTCAAATCTTCATACGCGAAGGCATGTCAAATGTGGAGCCTGCCGCTATTTGATGTGTTCAAATGACACTGGAATAGCTGGGGAAGTTCCCAAACCGTACGGTCAGACTGATCTCTCCTACTGGAACAGTGTTGGTGCCAGACCGAGGTCATCAACTCCAGCCACAACCTGGTCTGATGTTGCTCGTTGCAGAGGTAAATCCAGCAGGAAATTTAAAGCTCCAACCACTCCAACACCTAAATATATGTTGACTCATATTAAAATGAATGATGATGAATGTAATGCTGTCTGTCCATCCGTAATCAAATAACAGAAAAAGACAATATTGTAAATTCAAGCTCTAAGTAATGGCAGAAAAAATACATGTAATCACATCTTAATTGAAAACAGTAGAAAAAGAAAAACAATTCTGCTCCAAAATGAACAGACCTAAAGTAAAACTCCCATTTAAAGTCATGCAGTACTGTATATGATACTGCAGTAATTTTAGTGTTCTGAAATTACTGTAGGAAGAGAGAGAGAGAAAAAAAAGAAAAAAAGAAACAACAACAAAAAAACAAAACAAAAAGGTAAAAACGGTTAGCAGTGTGAGTTGTGGCTGAGAAAAATCTGTTATTGTCTTCTAATAAATACATTTTTTGTATAAATACCTCTGTTAGTCATCCCTCTATCAATCTATTATCAAATAACATTTGTTGTGTAATGAAATTTTATTTATTAATCATGAAGAGACAAAAGATTCAGCACATATGATTTTATTAGAATGACCACACACAGCAATGAATCAGATTATGCTTTGCTGTTGGTTTTTCTGCACATTTTAATTAAGATGAAGTCACTGACGTCTCTGGCAGGTGGGAAGGGTCATCTCACCATCATTACACCTCGGACGCATTAGTACATTACCGACTCGTTGAAATCCTGGTTTACAAGTGAATGTAATGGGATCACCATGTTCTGAATATAGTTTATTTAATCCTGTTCTTATGAAATCAATGTTATTGTCATCCAAGTCATCTTGACTGACAGTGCAGGGTTCTGTAAGAGAATAAAAACAAGGAGTGTTTTTGTCAGTAAGAAATATGACAAAAATCAAAATAAATGACAGAAATAATAATGTACATGAACTTTTGTGAAAATGAAACAAATTGTTATTAACTACATATTACATGTTATATACAGTAATATTAACATATTCTATTCAAATTTTAAACCTTTAGAGCTCGATGTAGATATTGTAAGTGAGAAATAGATTACTGCTTTGTATAAACCGTTTGTCTCACACATTAATCCTGTTTAGATGGATGAAGAATTTACTTAGACCACATATAAGATTTAATGTGGCATCTACTTTGGATTCTCCTTCGTTTGTTAACAAGAACAATGTTTGCCACTGCTTCTTTAAGGGTTTTAGGTCTTAACAGGTAAATACAGAACTGTATGATGACCATCCAGAACTTTAACCTGAAAATTATTGCAGTCTTCTGACAGTTTTCTTAAATGTTTTAACCATGTGGCCAGTCTTTCACAGAATAACACACCCCATCTTTACTTAAAGACTCAGCCTCCTTGGGATGTTCTTTTCATGTCTGAACATGTTATTGATCCGTTCCTAATAAACCTGATTAGTTGTAAAATGTCCTACTAAATTAGCAAGTGCCATGATTTTCCAAATTTCAATTAGAATTGATTTACTTTTTGCATAAAATTGTAATGTGATTAAAAGCAGGATCATTATGTAATATTTTCTTATATTGTGTATAATTTGGCAATCATTGATTTCATTGTCTTCAGTGATCTTCAGTATTTTAGCAACATTTCTAAAACATTTATAAAGTACAAGTTCTACTGTTGTGTGTCGTCAAATATGATCCACTTTATAAGCTGTGTATTTAAAAGATAATATGATGATAATATGGAGTTGTTTTTTACTCCTAATATAATTTTTCTGAAACAGAAGTGAAATGGAGCATTGAGAACAAAGATTAATTCTACCAACATAGAATTCTCCCAGAATGAAATATTAGACATGTTTTTACTGCAACTTACTGAGACATCGCATCTCTCCAGTCCAGATACCATTCTTGCATGTTTTGTATGGTTCACCCTCCATTATGTGGTAAGCCTGACATCTGTATTCAACTCTCTCGTTATGTGCAAACTCAGTTTTGCTTGCCAAGTAGTCTCCATTATCAACGAATGGGGGATCTGAACATCCTTGTAAACCTTTAAAATGAGGAGAATGACACAGAAGATACAAGAAAATCCAACTTAAGATGTAACTGTGTTCCACTGATCACATTATCATGTATTATATTTGATCATCTCCACTTTGAGATCTTAAATGTATCTCAAGTTAACTGTCTATGTGGCTCTTTTAACAACTTATTTAACTCTTTTTAAAACGGTTACTACAGATGACAATAAAGTACTTAACTGGGTACATTTTTAGATAAGAGGAAGAGGTTAATTTGCTGTTATAAATGACATTAACAGTGTTATTTATATGGTCACATTTAAGAATGAGTCAGAGTCTAAATAAATCTCTTACTTAGGTTTTTCTTTTCTAATAAAAAGTTTATTTTACAGGACTGCAAGGCCTAATTAAAATACACTATGACTTGTTTCATACAAACCTTGGGTTAGTATAGTATAAATACAAAAACCTCAAAACTGATGAAGATATAAATAATCTAAAGCTAAAGATAATTTATCTCCTTTCATAAATTTTTTTCTTACCTTGACATTCTACAGTTTTAAACCACCCTCCATTGGTACAAGTTGCAGCGCCTTCTTTTGTACCAGCCTTACATCTGTAGTCAAGTGTGTCTCCATCTGCATATCTTTCTTTAGTTTGGGTTGGCTTAAGTGTGATCTTGTCGTCTTGTAATTTTTTACAGTATTCTGTAATAGAAAAGAGACATTGTTGTCAGTCCCTGTTGAACATGTCATGTCATCATAATTAGATTTCCAAATTATTACTTGGTGTTAGAAAATGTTCACTTTTCCCAGTTAAAGAGTAAGCAGCTATATGGTACATAGGTTATGGGAGGATGTTATTTTATCCAATGTTGAGGGGATTAAATTTGGTACAGTGACTATAAATTGTGGGGTTAAATTCAATAGTTGTTATTTCCGACTGTTATTAGGCTGTTCTAGACGGTATTTTAAGTACATGTAGACATTTATGTATGAAAGAAAATCCACAATATTGCCCTAACCTTAAATCAAGAAGTGGAGTTGCTCCAACTGCAACTAAAGAAAAAAGTTTTTTTTCTTTGTATAAAAGGATAATTTTCTTTTAATGTATTTTAGGAAGAAATTAACAACTAGAAGCACTCAGAGAGCACAGACCTCTACAAAGCTATAGCGTCACTCACTCGAGAAAAACCTCAAAATGCCCAACAGCCCACCCAGTATCCCCTATATTTTTAACCTTCTGTATCACCAGATCTAGAATATAAACATATTCCAGGTCAAACAATGTTGGATTATAACATCTACCATGATGTCATCTTGTAATTTCCATTTTTTTGCCAGTGGTTCTGAGCATTACCTGATGTGATAGGAACTGTAATGGCAAAATTATCCCCATCTCCCAGAAATAATGAATCATTTAAAAAAATCCTGGATCCATACAATGATCCGGATCACCCCAAAAATCTAAATAGGTTTTTTTTTTATTTTATTTCAAATATATCCTGAAAAATCTAAATATCTTCATTATTTTTAGAGTCATGTTACCAACAGACAGACTGAAAGACGAACGTTCACTGTTGAAAACATAACCTCTGGCTTGGTGGAGGTAATGAACTTTTGTAAAGCTTAGCTCTCTTAGATTCTAGGATTTTTAACCAGAGGTGTGCGATACTATAAGATTTAGTATTGATCCGATACCAAGTAAATAAAGTTTTAGTATTGTTGATACCAATACTTTTTAATTGGGCATTCAAAATAAATTTGATTAATTATTGGAATTAATGCATACATTTTTAACGCATTAATGCTTAAACAATAAAGTTGGTGCCATAAAAATCTGAATTTGGCTTTATCTCAGAGAGAGAAGTAGATTTTGAGCGTGTAGGTGTTTTGTTACTGAGGTGAACTGAACCCACCAAAGACCACTTTCTCCTCCTTATTTATGAAGATTCTGATAGTTTTCAAGCCTTGTATTAAAGTACTGATGTTATCACACTAGTATCGATCAATATTGATATCAACATAAGTATCAGTATTATTAACATATTTAGGAGAATTTGAAGGTAAGCATAAAACAATTTAACAGTATAATCTAAACATCCTCATATCAGATTTTAAATGGGTAGCATTAAACTTGTAATTCATATATTTTATTTTAATGTGAACTCAACATATGTGGTAACCACAAATGAGTTTTATATCAACCTAACTTTTTCGTGTGCAGGGTTGTGTTGCTGTTTGAAAGTTTTGATTTGCTGAAATCACCTTTTAGCAGCATTGTTTATTACTTAAGCTGGATTTTGTGGTTTTAATAAATAGGTTATTTCACTGTATGTTCTGAAGAAGAAAACCAACAACCTAAAACATTAAATGGTACAATTTTTCAAGAACTCGTTAACAAACTGACAGTTAAAACAACATGCACCTTCTCAAAGCTTTTTTATTAACTTACGTTCACAGCTACAGGTGACCTTGTCCCATTCCTCGTGTCTGCAGGTAATTGTATCTTTTCCTTTTATCTGATACTCATCACGGCATATGTAAGTTACTATAGAGCCAGATAGATATTTATTCTGAAAGGTTCCATTAACAACTGCATTCTCAACTTTAGGTGGTACGTCACATGATCCTTGACTGGCTGCAAGACATGAAAACATCAACAGTATAATGTGAAAGGGCAGTCTAAATGAACAACTATAGATAAACTAGAATAACAATAAAAGTGACTCACGTCTACAAATAGTTTTGAGTAAATCTTGTGTTACATCCCATTCTCCATTTTCACAGGTCACACGGGTAATCAGAGAGGTGTATCCAGTATCACAAACAATGTTTAAAGTTCTAGCAGTGACAGTGAATTTCCCATTAGAAATCACAGGAGGTTTTCCACACGTGTTTTGTGCTATAAGACAAGATTATAAATTATTAGGCATCAAGATTTAAAACAAAAAATCTGATCAGTAAATAAGGATTTTATCAATTTAAAATTGTCAGGAAAATAAATGGTAGTGATAAAGATGTAAAAGAACAAAGTCAAAAACATTTACCAGAGAATTATGTTTTCTTTTTTTTGTGGTCGATGTCTTAATAGAAAAATCCTAAAATATCTTGAATCTCCATCCTTATCTTTATTTAAGAAGTATGCGTTTTAGAAGGATTTATTGGCAAATTTACTTGAAGGAACTACAGCCTGGAAATTGCACTTTTTCAAGTAAAAACATGTTTATTGGTGTTGGACCGAAGTGTTATCTTCCCTGAAAGCCTTTCTTTTGAAGAAGGTGGAGTTTTTTCCGTCTGGAAATGCATGATTTTAATTTGCTCCTGTAATTTCGTCATCACAGGAGGCTATTTGAATAAGCCAGCCCCTCTTTCATGCCTAAAGTCATCCTTTAGGCGTGGAATGATATAATGAAACAAAGTCATGCTTTACTGCTGACGCAGCTAATGCTAATGCTAACGCTGATGCTAAGGGACGAGCCAAAAAGTTCAACCATCTTGGTATCTTCACTCTCAGGCTCGGAGTCTGGTTCAAACATAAATGGCTGAACTCCGTAAGCTGCTGCTTGGTCGGGTTCGCTCGCCATCACTAAGCTGTTGATGTTTTGGAGTCTCACACACTGCGCATACACTGGGCCAGCCCAACCCTGGCCTCCCTGCAGCCAACCAGCTGCACCTCATTAACATTAGTCAAAAGCTTGCGTGAACTCTTTCGAGACAAAGATGTGGTATGAGCAAAGTGTCAGAACAAGATCTATGTTTGATTTTTTTGTGTAATACGTTTTCAAAAAAATATTTAGACACTTAGAGGACAGTGGGTACATGAAAAGACCAGGTGATAACACCTTTAATTCTTATGACAGTCGAACCAGTAAGACGAGAAGAAATTATTACCTATACATCGTGGAGTTTCAATCCAATCTGTGCCTTTACATGTGGCCACATCCCACCAGGCTTTTGTGGAATAAGGCTTATAGTTATTATCACAGGAGTAGTACAAAGTGTCATCGAATGGCCCAACTGCAAATCCATTTTGAATTTCAGGTTTTCTACAATTTATGACACCTGTAAACAACATGAAAAAGAAGGGTTATTTTTCAACTTCTATCAAGGATAAACCACTTTTAATTGATCTGGTGCTAACTGAATGTGTCGCTGTCATGTGTGAATTATCCCTCTGCTGTTTCTCTGTAACATCCTGTTATGGTAATCTGACAGCTGGACTAAGTTTTGTAAATTTATGACTTTTAACACAGAGCAATTCTGAACCTCCGATATGTCAGCAGTTATCAAATATATATATTTAAAAGTACTTTCTAAAGTTTGGTTCTCTAAAGTTTTACCTACATTAATGAGCTGCTGCACCAAGTCTGTAAACAGTTCCACTGTCATTATAGTACAATTACACGTGTAATTGACATGTAAATGAGGTGTTTTGAGCTGCTTCTTTGCAGTGTCTATATTTTATACAGCCGCTGAGATTCAATATATATAAACTGACAATTTAAAAACCTATATGGGTGGGTGGGGTGGGGTGTGGGGGTTGCAGGATTAAGCACTCAGCATGTTAAATAATGGAATTAAAATTAACGATTGTAGTTATAGCATTGTTCTTTATTAGCCCATATTCAATATTCTGTATGCAGGTTTTTCTATGTTGAACCAGCAATATCAACAATGTATCAGGTGGAAGGAGGCATTCAAAGTCATGGGTGTTAGGTTAGGTAAACAGGACTTTCTTGTAAATGAGACTGCATGTCTAAATAGGACTGCCTGTATAAATAAATGTTAATAGTAACTAATGATGATACACATCTAACAGAATTTCTTTGCACCCTGCTCTAATTTCCACTAAAGTCCACCACAGCTTGAAGCTCAAGATAAGTTTCATAAGTATAAAGGAAATACCTTCTAGAATAATCCAATAAAATCAAACTGCTCATCAAAAATACACATTTATTGTAGTGTCAACAAACAATAATACACGATATTACAACTATGTCACAAAACATGGCAACTTGTTATATATATAATATAACATGGGGTTATATTAACACCTTCCAGTTGGGTCCTTCGGCAAAACCCTTAACACTATTGTCTAACCACTGTACGTCACTTTGGAGAAAAGCCTAATGACTGTAATGTAAATAATGTAATAAAGGTCCTTCTTTCTGGGTTTTGTGAAAGTGTGCAGGACAGAATCATTTGTCATAACAAAACTGATGTAAAGCAGCTGTTAAAAATGTTTTTATCTCTTTTTATTTATTGCTTTGTCCTGCAACTGGATGCAGAGTTTTCATTATTTCCTCAACACTACTGGTCACTCTCAACTTGAGCTGCTGAGCAAGGAACAATGTGGATGTTGTATTAACAGTTTTCAGAAATACCAGGGAAGCCTGTTTTTATGAGGCCAGATCAGTCTCAATAAGAATGAACTCACGCCAGGTGTTTCACAAATGCACACGCTCTGGTTTGCATTCGTATTTCAGAATCGGAAATGCACACAATCTGTTTCACAAATGCACACGCTGTGGTTCACAAATATAATTTTGAGGCACACTTGTAAGATTATACGAATTGCTGAACGTGCATTTACGAACTGCTTCTCATTTGTGAACATCTCTGCATTCGTGAGAGAATTCTCTGCGGTGGATTTTGAGACTCCCCTGATGCCGCAGTGTAACGAATCTCACCATTGGTTGACTAATCTGTCAATCAAATTTCCGAGTGTGATTGACAGATTCATCAGTCAATCAGGTGTGTTTGCATTCAGCCAATCATACTGCTCCTTACATTTTCTCCACACTTTTAGACCTGTCGCAGAGCTAATACTGCTATTTGAGCATGGTAGTTAAAGTCCAACTAGCGGGCAGACATGGAGGAGACGCAACAATCACAACCTGTAAGTAACACATTTATCTTACATTCCCTCGTTGTAGATCATGTAATGTTATCGAATTAACTGATTGACTGATGAATCTGTCAATCACACTCGGAAATTTGATTGACAGATTAGTCAACCAATGGTGAGATTCGTTACACTGCGGCGTCAGGGGAGTCTCAAAATCCACCGCAGAGAATTCTCTCACGAATGCAGAGATGTTCACAAATGAGAAGCAGTTCGTAAATGCACGTTCAGCAATTCGTATAATCTTACAAGTGTGCCTCAAAATTATATTTGTGAACCACAGCGTGTGCATTTCCGATTCTGAAATACAAATGCAAACCAGAGCGTGTGCATTTGTGAAACAGATTGTGTGCATTTCCGATTCTGAAATACAAATGCAAACCAGAGCGTGTGCATTTGTGAAACAGATTGTGTGCATTTCCGATTCTGAAATACGAATGCAAACCAGAGCGTGTGCATTTGTGAAACACCTGGCGTGAGTTCATTCTTATTGAGACTGATCTGGCCTCATATGTTTTTAGGGACACATTCACAGTGTCCAGTTAGTCCTGTTAAATTTAAATAAAAAGAGAAATCTCTGAGTTGTCATCATATTCTTGTCATTTTGAAGTTGGGTCACATGTGGATTTCTTTAAACATGGGTGTTAAATAACTGTGCTGTGTTTTTGTGTTGTGTATTCCAGTATTATTGTGGTTTTCTTTTTTGGAGCTGGATTTGTGATTCAGGAACAAAAAACATGGTTTAAACTTGGGACTTTAGATTATTTATTTTTGCAAAGCAATCTCGGTTAAAAATTATGTCACCGTTAGCAGCAACATTTCAGAGAGATAATATGAGTCGGTGCAATATGATGCAAGTTAAGTTTGTTAAGTTCAGCTTATAATAAATCATCCCTGAAGATCATGAGGTTCTTCTGCTTGATGTCTTTTGATGGTTGGCAAAAACTAAATGGTGCATTGCTGCCACCAAGCGCTCTAGATTGTGGACTAAAATGCTTCCAAGAACAGAACTTGTGAAAACATTAGGTTATCTCTTCCATTTTCCCAATACCCCCCAGTTTGAGAACCACTGGCCTAAATGGCATAGATGGTTTTAATTCTGTTTCTTTCCTTGTAATTTTCCTTTTCTTATTGTTTCTGTTGTGCTTTACTGTAATTCCTATAATGCTTAATGTAAAGTAACAGTGCATATAACCACAGATATTCTCTAACAGTTGTACATTCCTACCTGGACAGGTCCTAATCCCGTTCCAGCTTCCTTGCTTACAAGTAAGAGAGAAAGTTTCTTGATCTCCATTCAAGCATCTGTACATGACGCTCTCACCATTTCTGTAAGAAGACCTGTCATTCTGGATAATGTCTGCATTTTCAATGGTGTGTTTATAACACGTTGTCCCTGGAGGATAAACAAACAGCAAAAGAAAGAAAAAACTTCTAATTACTGCTTTACTTCCATCCCTCCATCAATTTTCCTCATTCTCACTGCATACAGGTCTAGATTTGCATCTTAAGTAAACCAAAGGAAAAATAATAATAATAATAATAATAATAATAATAAACAGAAATCATCTAAAGAATATTTCAGTCATTAAGAAAAAAAAATTAAGTTCTCTCCCCAATTTTTTTATATTTTATATGTCAAAAACAAAAACATTAAACCACAACTAGAGGAAACTAATGTAAAATTCCCATTACCTGCACAAAGTGGTTTTGGTGTCCATCCATCTCTTGTGCACTGAGCTTGAGTGGTGCCCCGTGGTTTCACAAAGCCAGGATTACAGCTATATCTTACATATCCATGTAATCTCTTTTGTTCTCTAGTGGCATACCAGTTATACACCTGTTGTTCCCTTGTTGGGTCATTACAAAAAAACTCTGAAATGAGATAAAATCTTGTTAATCTAAATTAATCAAGATGAGGCTGGTAATTATCATAAAACATTCTTGAAGCACAAATAATAATAATAATAATAATAATAATAATCATTTCGGACAAACTTCACATTAATTTTTTTACCACTGCACTCTGGTCGGCTCGTCCATTCTCCGTCATCTTTACAAGTAATCACCGCTTTGGTAGTTTGAGGGTTTGAAACCCAGTCAGTCTCCCCACATGTGACTTCTACAGTTTCACCAGGTGAAAACATATTTTTGTTTGGAGGATTATATGTACTTCTCTCAGATGGCAGAACTAGTTCACACTTTATTTCTGGATTTGGTGGGAAACAAAGTAAATTTGTTAGTTTGTAGTAACAAGACAGATTATAGCACAATATTCAGGACCCAGTTTTCACTGCTTAGTGCTACACAATCAACATATTGGATCAGTCAGATTGTATTTACCTCTACATTCAGGTGTGGGGGACCAGTCTGCTCGTCCTCCAAATTGTGTGCATTTGGAAGGTCTTCTGTCCCTGGGTGTGTATCCCTTATCACAGACAAAATTCAACTCTTCATTTTCTTCGTACTCTTGACGATTGTCAGACACACGACCGTGATCAATGTTAGCCGGGGCGTCACATTTTATTGCTGTTGACATCACACACAAGGATTAATATAACTGCAACACTTGATCATTTAAAGGGTATAACATGTATTCACTGGTTAGCATGTTGTCAGATAATACGTGTATACTATTTGAAAACATGAATTAAATTAAATAACATCCAAATGGATGAGTTAGAAAAAAATTCACCCCCCCTCACAGTTGTCATGACGGTAAACTTAAACCTATTAATCCTCAAACGGATTTTTGTACCAGACTTTAAACATGTTTATTTCTGCTGTGTAGTTGTTCTTTTTCTCATGGGAGTCTATGGGGATTTGTTCTGTTTTGGAGCCAGCCCCAGCAGATGAGGGTGAACTGCAATTTTTTGCACTTCTGCATATTAAATAAACAACAACAACAAAACAATTAGTAACCATGTTTTTGGGACTTACCTTTGCATTTTCCAGAGGTCAGCACATGTATCCACAAAAAGAGGACATAACTTTGAGCTATCACATGCATTTTCTCTTCATTACTCTAAACCACCGAATAAAACAGGACACCAGAAAATGACACACTGTTTTATACAGAGGGAGTCGTGGGTTTCACTGGAGAAGAGAGAGAGAGAGAAGATTGATCAATAATTACACAAATGCAGCCTCCAATCCTAAACTCACAGCATAAAATGAGGAAGTGACCGTTTACTATGCCTTATATGATAAACTGAACGCATGACAAAACATTCAAAATGGTCATTTTTATACTGGTAGAGAAATCATTATCCTTCATAGTACAGATCATTTCCAAAGCTCAATATATAAACAGAGTATTATGCAGATTAACTTAATAACATAGATAGTTGTACAAATATTTAAAAACACTAAATCATGTCAATGCAAATAACTGTATGCCTGATTATGTTTATTAATGTGTAACTTCACCCCCTACTTTTTGCATAATTACACTCACTGCCGAATTTGAAAAATGCCTGAAAAAACAAAGGTTGGGGTAGGAGGTGTCCTCAGCTAGCGGAGAGTGGGCGGGTCGGGATGCACAGGCAAAATGATTGACAGACCGTAGCTCAGCTCACTGGCAGGATGCAAAGCAAGATTCACAAAGCACCTACTCCACAGAGCGGTCTTTGAGGTGGAAAGCTTTTCCCCTCCAGAATCTCCTCAGCTACACATGAACAAGGTTACACTGGCCTGTCAACAGCTTCTGGAGGGAGGGGGCTGTGGGGTTTTTAATATTTTCTCATGACATAGATAACCTCTCTATGTGACGAAAACATAACAGGTTTTACCCTGTAAAGGGCGTAATGAGCCATTTTTTACCTACAAAATACTAATTTTATCAACAGTATAGGTGGTTTTTACCACAATTAAGTAATTCTGTGGTGTTTACAGCCCAAAAAAACACATTTTTGGGTGCACTACCCCTTAACTTTATCATTTAGTTAAAAAAAAAGAAAAAAACAAGTGATTTCCTGTAAATGTTTATTTGTGTTATCTTGTACCTTTCTGGTAATCATTCACAGAAATCAATTTAACAAATAAAACAAACTGCATGACAGAAAGTCAGCCGAGGATCTCATTTAAAGTAAATAAGCAAAGACAAAGGCAGCAACCAGTTGTAATTTTAAAAGTAAATGAAAAAAATGGTTGCTGTTGCTGTTGAGCAATGCAGGATTTTCCTCAGTTCTCAATTCTTCTTGCAGTTGGAACTGCTTCTTGTGAACAAAAGTTATACTTGAGTATTGTTTATTGTTTTATTTAGATCCTTATTAGCTGCAACAAAACTGGAGCTATTCTTTCTGGGGTCCGACACATGAAATGTAGAACATTTTCAACAATTATAAGCTAACATAAAGATATACCATAGAAAAAGAAAATAAAAATTAAGGTAATCCTGTGATACACTCAACTTTAAATCAAAACAATGCATATTCATACATTCTTTAACACAGCATCAACAAATTCAATGTATAGTTCCAACTTTAGCCAAGGACCAGTTTTTATAAAATATTTATTTATATTATTTATGTAATAAAGATTAACTAAATGTAATATGTATCCTTTTAAAAGATGTTTATTGTTATGTTAAATCCTGTGATGTTTACATATTTGGGAAGTGAGTTCCATACTAACATACCTTTGTAGATCCCCGTTATTTTTAATTTATTTTTTAACATAGTTTGTATTTAGCTTTGGCAGTGAAAAATTACCTCTGACCGGCGCCGGCTCTAGGCCGGCAGGTGTCCTTGGCAAAACAGGAGTTTTGCTCCCCAGCCTACGCGGCAAAATGCTTACCTAAACTGAAGCTACATGACTCAGTCGCACACATATTGTAACTAATGTACAAATTCTTGTTTCCTTATTAACAAACAAAATAAAGTCACACTGAAACACTCTAAACAAACCACTACAAAAATGCTAAATAGCACAAAATAAATAACATTTAGGTAAAAATAAATAAAGTTTAGTGCAAAAGTCCAGGACAAAAAAAGGCCCAAGTGCTAATCCTAAAACAATGTAAAACGGTGTAATCAAAATACACACAAACTATAAAAACGGCTACAATAATGATAAACAAAACAAAATAATGCCACTGTGTAAAACAAAAAATCAATTAAGCTATCAGATTTTATTTTTGAAGCATGTTTCACATGTAAGTTGTAACACAAAGTTGTTTAGTTATTAAAATAATTCCCTCGTGCCATCTTAATGACATTTCTGCATCGTGCAGTCAGTGTTCTTCATTTAGATCTGCTTGCTACAGATCCAAATATTATTTAATAATTGTTAGATAAAAAACTTTATAAAACGTAATAGTACTGCAGTCATTATTCTTTGTTGAAGTAACCTACATTCCTCTCTGAGAACATCTGGTGAAGACAATAAGGCTGAGGCCTCCTCTCTAGAAGTTTCTACAGGTGCCTGCTGTGGCTGCAAAAGTTTTCTCAGCTCATCTGAACAAAAACAAATTTAACACATTACTTTAAATTTTATAGTAGTAACATTAGATAGCAGTAGCCTACCCTTACAATAAACAAAGTTGCAATAAATACTGCATTGCGAATACAATTAGAACATTTTATGTAGTATCAAACCTTTATTTTATATCATTTTGACATTATGACATGCATGTTTTTTTTTTGTTTTGTTTTGTTTTTTGTGTTTTTTTTTGCATAATATTTGTGTTAGCTAGCGTTAGCCCACTGTCAAAATAAAGAGTTAACACACGCTGCCTTAATGTTCAGTAACTCAGGCATACCTCTACTTTGGGCTTCTTCTTCCTCCTCCTTCCTACGTTTTCTGTAAGCAGAACCTCACAGCTTGGATTGGCTTTTCATTATAAACTTTTTAAATGATTTTCTTGTTGGCAACACACAACAAGGTGTGTTCTATCAGTATTATCATTACGAACCTGGATGCACCGCTCCCCTCCCTCCACTCTCTCACCTGCCAGCCCGCAGCAGTAGAAGCAGCAGGTGGGACGAGGAGGTCGTCATCATCACAGAATATATTAGCTTCTTTTCATTTTTATAATTTAGTTGGTCTAGTTATTATTTACGAGAGAATTGAATGGAAATCAAATGAGCGTAAAAAAAAACTTTTTTTTGACAGCAATTCGGCGCCCCTGCTAACAGATGGTACCTTAGGCGACCACCTAAGTCGCCTATGCCCAGGGCCAGCCCTGCTCAAATGGCTTAGTCGTGTTTTCACTATGACAGATGATGCCTCCCAAAAAACACAAATCTGGAAACCAGAAAAGACTTGAGAGGGAGGCCAGGAGGAGCAGCAGAGCAGGGGCCCAGAATATTAGGCATTTCTTCTCCAAAAATGGTGAGAGTAAAACCATAGAGGGCTGAAACTATTTCTTGGTCATTCATTCATTATTATTTATGGTCGTGTGGCATCTGCGTAACCGCTGTAGGCACTGCGCATGTCCGCAGAGGCTTGATGACCTGACGTGCACCCCTGCTACATAGATGTGGGAGTACTACCTTGTGATTGATCAGTTTGAGATCACGTGTTGATGGATGTCTGGATCTTCTCACTGCATTTGTGTGGTAACCACCATTTAAAAAAACAAATAAAACAAAACAAAACAAAACAAAACAAAACAAAACAAAACAAAACAAAACAAAAACAGTGGCTCAAGTGGATGAGAGGCTGATCGATTTATTTCTTTGTTTTCTTCCACAAGCTAATAAAGACACTGAAACATACTGGACTCCATTGTTGTTTTAAAACAGAAAATACCTATCGAACTGAAGTAAACTATCAAAAGAATTCCAACCTGGTGAATTTACCGGCCGATACCACCCCTGCTGCCACCTCCAGTTTAGGAGGAGAAACTGCAACACAACACCCAAACGACACGTACCCTCTACGCTGGAGTGCGAAAGCAAACTCACCAGCGTCAGCTACACAGTGGCCGACCGCATGCAAACACCGTGCAAGCATAAACCCACCTTTAGATGGGTTACGGAGGATGGAACCGTAACCAACCGCACACAGACACCATGCGAGTTTAAATCTGCCTTTAGGTGTCATCGGGTCAGAGGTAGGATACTATCTAGACAAGTCGCCAGTTCATTGGAGAGCAACGATTCCTACTGTAGCTAACTGAGCATCACTAATTTGGAGGCCAACTACAGTGGACTGTGTTTCACACGCTGTCTCTCGGTCAGCATGACTGGAACAAGAAGATGGATGATTTAATGGCGTGGGTCTGGTGAGAACTGGAAACTGGAGAAAGAGATGCTGAATCCAAATGTCCACTGTTAAATTGAACTAACTAATGTCAGTGCTTCAGTACAGCATAAGAATTCACTCAGTTACATAATATATGAATTGTATTATGACGCATTAAAGTTCTGCTCAGTAATTATGAGCATTAGGTAAAGGTCAATTACGTTATTATTATGTGTTCAAATCTAGTCTTGTAAAATTTAGTTATTGGTGGGACATTTGAATAGCCTGAATGAAAAAAATAAAAAATAAAATAAAGAAGTTAAATGTTCAAATATTTTTGGTTGTTTTTACAACAATATAAAATAAAAGACACCAAACACTTCTTGCCTCACAAGGGTGACATCACTCAATTATTTTTCCCCAACTACATGAGTGTTTACTAAAACCAAACTGCTCTTGACAACAGGTCTTATGCAGGGGGTAATTTTACAGAGCTTGACCTCCACATACTGTCACGATGCAGCGGAAGTGAGGACCCGAATGCAGACAGTAAAGGCAGGAGGTAGAACCATGCTGTTGACCAAGATTTATTCCGGACCTCAAAACAGGACCCAAGACACGACATGGGTAAACAAAAGGACCTGACAAAGACAACTGAAACCAAGGGGCATATATACACAGAGGGAGTAATGAGGAAAAGGTGAAGTGAGTGAGAAATCAGACCAGGTGCTCTAATGAGCCAGGAGCAGAAAACACAAAGCACATGAGGGAAAAGTACAAACTAAACTAAACATGACAAAAACTGATCATGACTGAACTCAGACCGAGATTCAAAAACGTGACAAAAACCAAAAGACAAAATCAAACATAAGAACATAAGATAATAACTATGACAGCAAACAGAGTACATGAGGACAAACATGAAAACTAAACTAAAAATGACAAAAAGAACCTAAACTATGATCATGGACGGGACTTAAACCAACACCAAAACCAAATTGTAACAGAAACTAAACATGGCAAAACCAGAATTATAACCCAACATCAAAATATGCCAAACCAAGACAGACAAAACACAAGAAATAAGACCGTGAAACATGACACATACGAAGTGAAAAGTGTCTGCCTAGAGCTATGGTACTGCAAAGCCCATTTAGATTTAGTGTTTTCCAAGACTACTTTAGTTCTTCTTTAGTTTCCATGAAACAACATTTAATGTTCACAAAAGCAATATATAATGGAGCAATAAACCTTTTATGCTCTGCAGCTCTAGAATCAGCAGTGACCGCTTCTGTCTGAGGCGGACCCAGCAGCAGACCTTCATCTCCAGCCGTCCAGTGATGCCTTTGAGGGTGTGTGAGCGATTAGATCTATCTCTGTTTTGGTTTATTAGTGAACTGCCTGTACCACTGACATTAATCAGCCCATTAGCTATTTCAGTTATATAATCAATAACAAAATATAGGCAAACTTTATTTATAACACAACTTAAGTTGCTGTTGTTGTTGTTGACAGAGCCAGGCCCATGTCCCCAAAGCAAAGCTCCTTCAGACAGTGAAGGGATTGCTTAAGGGACAAAAACAGGCCACTTTAAGTTATTGTTTTTTGCACGTCAGTGCTTGTTTGTTCACAATAAAATACCCACTGCCTATTTGTTGAGTGGTTTATTGAAAATATATTTATAGTCAGAGGTGTAATAATGTAGTTTAAGCTAGTTTATGGATACCATATCATGAAAATTAGATAAATGAGACAACTACTAATACATTATTTACTTAGTACTACTACTACATTGTTTAAGAAGAAAACAAAATTGGGATCATTACATCAGACACCGTCAATAACACGGAAAAACATCATAATTCACAGACATAAAAAAATGTATGTATGTATTTGCTAAAAAAAAAAGAACAGGACTAATGTGATAAAGGAGAGACAAAAACATCACTGTGTACATTTTTATTTTGATCAAGTAACATATGCTGTGTAATGAAATTTTATTCATTAATCATGTTGAGATAAAAAATTCAGCACATATGATTTTATTAGAATGACCACACACAGCAGTGAATCAGATTATGCTTTGCTGTTGGTTTTGCTGCACATTTTAATTAAGATGAAGTCACTGACGTCTCTGGCAGATGGGCAGGGTCATCTCACCATCATTACACCTCTGACGCATTAGTACATCACCGACACGTTCAAATCCATATTTACATTTGAATGTCATGTGATCACCATGTAGTGAATATAGTTTATTTAATTCTCCTCTTCTGAAATCAATGTTATTGTCATTCAAGTCATATTGACTGACAGTGCAGGGTTCTGCAAGAGAATAAAAACAAGGAGTGTTTTTGTCAGTAAGAAATATGACAAAAATCAGAATAAATGGCAGAAATAATAATGTACATGAACTTTTGTGAAAATGAAACAAATTGTTCTTAACTACATATTACATGTTATATACAGTAATATTAACATATTCTATTCAAATTTTAAACCTTTAGAGCTCGATGTAGATATTGTAAGTGAGAAATAGATTACTGCTTTGTATAAACCGTTTGTCTCACACATTAATCCTGTTTAGATGGAAGAAGAATTTTCTTAGACCACATATAAGATTTACTGTGGCATCTACTTTGGATTCTCCTTCGTTTGCTAACAAGGCCAATGTTCGCCACTTTAGGGGTTTTAGGGTCTTAACAGGTAAATACAGAACTGTATGATGACCATCCAGAATTTTAAACCTGAAAATTATTGCAGTCTTCTGACAGTTTTCTTAAATGTTTAACCATGTGGGCAGTCTTTCACAGAATAACACACCCCATCTTTACTTAAAGACTCAGCCTCCTTGGGATGTTCTTTTCATGTCTGAACATGTTATTGATCCGTTCCTAATAAACCTGATTAGTTGTAAAATGTCCTACTAAATTAGTAAGTGCTATGATTTTCCAAATTTCAATTAGAATTGATTTACTTTTTGCATAAAATTGTAATGTGATTAAAAGCAGGATCATTATGCAATATTTTCTTATATCGTGTATAATTTGGCAATCATTGATTTTATTGTCTTCAGTGATCTTCAATATTTTAGCAACATTTCTAAAACATTTATAAAGTACAAGTTCTACTGTTCTGTGTCATCAAATATGATCCTCTTTATAAGCTGTGTATTTAAAAGATAATATGATGATAAATATGGAGTTGTTTTTTTACTCCTAATATATTTTTTTCTGAAACAGAAGTAAAATGGAGCATTGAGAACAAAGATTATTTCTACCAACATAGAATTCTCCCAGAATGAAATATTAGACATGTTTTTACTGCAACTTACTGAGACATCTCATCTCTCCAGTCCAGTTACCATTCTTGCATGTTTTGTATGGTTCACCCTCCATTGTGTAGTATTGCTGACATCTGTATTCAAACTCTCGCGTTATGTGCAAACTGAGTTTTGCTTGCCAAGTAGTCTCCATTATCAACGAATGGCGGATCTGAACAACCTTGTAAACCTTTAAAATGAGGAGAATGACACAGAAGATACAAGAAAATCCAACTTAAGATGTAACTGTGTTCCACTGATCACATTATCATGTATTTTTTTTTAACTGTCTACAGTTTGAGATCTTAAATGTGTATACAACTCTCTCGTTATGTGAAAAATGACTTCTGCTTTCTCCATATTCAAGGACCGGTGGTCCCGAACAACTTGAAGTACCTACAAAAATGTGGGTAATCGGAGGGAAAATAAAGCTTAACATGTTATGTTGTCCCAATTATCACATTTCCACCCAGAGTCTAAATCTTAGACGTCAGTCCCCAGTTTCACTCGACACTTTGTTTTCAAAACGAGATGTCGGCTCTCTCTGTCTCTGTTACAGGCATGTTTGAATAAAACACCAACAACAGGAAGGAAAAAAGACTGAATGAATGCTGCTTGAGAATGAATTTACAAAACAAACAAACAAACAAATAAACAAACTGTTCATTACAGATTTTTTTCTTCTTTTTTATCCATCAGAAGTGCGCACATTTCTGGTCTTTCAAACAATTATTTGTTTTTCTGCAATT
This sequence comes from Melanotaenia boesemani, assembly GCF_017639745.1. Classification (NCBI taxonomy): domain Eukaryota; kingdom Metazoa; phylum Chordata; class Actinopteri; order Atheriniformes; family Melanotaeniidae; genus Melanotaenia; species Melanotaenia boesemani. The sequence goes on along the minus strand of NC_055695.1, from coordinate 7,144,796 downwards.
TCATAAAATCCAAGCAGACAAGTGAAAATTAATTACTTGAAGGAAGAAGAAGAAATTTGGCTAGAAACTAAAACAATGGAGCACAATAAACTTATGAGTCTTAGTGTTGCTGTTTGTACTTTTGTGTCCAAAACTAATACAGTTTTCACCAGAATATGTTAAGTATGAGCAGTATAGAGGTAGCGAGATATCCAACATATTGCGCTACGATGCGTTCTTGCATCTCTTCCATTACTGGTTGGTCTGTTTGCTTTCACACTGTCAACGGCTCAGGGCTCATTTCACGTGGGACCAAACAACCCTAGCATGAATACGCTCTAAATGTAGACTAGCCAGGTGTTACTGAACTGAAAGCGGGTCCCTCAGGCATTACTTTTCAGCAGACTACATTGGAACTTTTACATCCCTCACCAGACATCTCCAAAACCATTCTCAGCTTCACTCATGTGATCCTTACAACTCACGAGAATTGTTATGACTCACTTTTAAGAACATGTTGATTATGAGATTGATCTAAAAGTGCAAAATAAAGTCTTGTTGCCCTTTTCTTGAAATATCTTACATTCTTCTGGGGAGAAATAACAGCATTTTGCAACGTTACCATGGTTCCTCTTCTCTATTAGTGCACAGCTGAACTGGGTGTGAAGATAGTTAGCAGCTATGAGCAAAGTAAAGGTGGAAATTATTTTAACCAGTAATCTTCCCGCTACAATGAAGAGACCAAGTATGGAGAGGGTACACTCAAACTGGTAACAAAGTTATGGATTATGTAGAGCTTGAATTTTTCTGTGTATGAAGTTGATCTAAAAGTTTGATGGAAAGGCACTCTAAATCATGTTGAATCAATGTAATCCTCCAGTTTAGGTCAACATACCAGAGCAGGTTGGGACGGGGGAATTCCACTGTCCAGGTTCGCAAGCACTCGATTTCTCTCGAGCCTCTCAGCTCGCTCTCCTCATTGCACTGGAAGCGTAATTTATGTCCAGGTTGGATTGGTTGATTCAGCAGTGGCAAACCAGAAACAAAGAGACGAGGGTCCATCACGCCAACTTCACAAGTGGGATCTTTAAAAAAAAAAACAAAAAAAAAAAAAAAAACAAAATAAATAAAAACAGATCAAACAGATTTTTCTTTTTCTTAAAGGTTAAAAATAGCTTTGTGTGTTTAGATACTCATTATAAAAATGCAATCAGCAGCTTCAGTCGTTGGTTTGTGAGTTTCCAGTCTTTGATTCTCCAGTGTTGTTGTTGAGCATCAATTTATTTATCTTTTAACTGGGATTGTAGATTCAGACTCCACTTATTTGACAGCTAATAAATGACATGACTAGAATTATACTGAGTTTCACACACAGGTATTCAAATGAATATCTCTGTTTACATTGTATATTTTTTCATTCTTTTATCAACTTATTTTTTCTTTTTTTTATTGTCATAAACATCATTTAAAAATTCACATTGGTTTTTAAAATTGTAGAGCAGCCAGCACATCAGCATATTCAAACACTGGAAGAACCAATCTCTATTTTTTTTATCTCCTTCAATATCACACATATTCGTAAATATCATTACAATAATTGTTTATTAAAGGACAGATTAATATTATTTTTTTCATTATATAATAAAAAGAAATACATAAATATCTTCTTTATAAGACTTCAGCACACTTTGGATGAAATAAAACTCACATTTTTAAACATTTCTTTAATGTTAGACTTTGACTTATTACATAGTGCAAATCAGTACCATTTTTCTGTTGATTTGTTAATGAAAACTCAATAATCTATGCCAAGTGATGTCTTGAGATTTGAAATATTTTCTCTTAACAAGAAAAGGACATCTGTTTAAAATATCCCTCCATCTCATGTACCTGCTTGATCCAATTCATAGTTGCAGAGGGGGCTGGAGTCTATTCCCAAGCAGCTATCAGGCAGCGTATAACTGTAGAGAGTATAGAGGCAACGTGCACCCTGGACATGTGACCAGTTCATCACAGGGCCCCACACTGACACAGACAACCCACTCACAAATCACTCTTGGGGTAAATTTAGAGTCACCAATTAACTGAACATGCATGTGTTTGAATTGTGTGAAGAAGCCACAGAACCCTGAGAGAACGTATGCATGCACAGAGAGAAAGGGTTAAACTCTCTTTAGCAAGGCAACCAGCTGAGAATTTTAACCAGGAACCTTCCTGCTGTGAAGTGAAAATGCTGCACAGCTCCATGCAACCCAAGGTTGCTACTTCTGCGAGAAATAAAAAGCATTTTGCAAACTAATATTTTTGTCTTTCTGCATTCCTCTAATCTTGCAAAGTTAAATTGGATGATAAAATATTATTTAAAAGGCTATGAGTAGAGCAAGAGTGGAAACAGTTTTAAGCAGTAATAACTTCTACCACTCATAGACCACCAAGTATGGAGAGATAAAACACTCACTGATAACACAGTTGTGTAGAGACAGACTTTCTTTTGTTAATAAAATTCATGTAAAATCTAAATGTAGAGGCAGTCTGAAAAAGAAAGGAGGTTAGATGAACTTAGCCCCTATCATTGTTGAACATACCAGAGCAGGTTGGGAATGGGGAATTCCACTGTCCAGTTTGCAAACACTCGATTTCCTTTGAGCCTTTCAGTTTGTACTTATCACTGCAGAGAAAACGTAAGTTATGTCCAGCTGTGATGGGCTGATTCTGAGGTGGTAAACCAGCCACAAAGAGATTACTGTGTATAATGCCAAATTCACATGTGGGATCTAAAGAAAAAAAAAAGATGACTTAATGCAAAGCAATATTAGCTGTACTTGTGTTTATTTGGTGGATTTGTTTGGTAAAAATAATATTTTGTTCAGTTCATTTTCTTAACGTATTAAGATTTTTCGCAGTAAAACTCAGTTCAGCTGTAAAATGACATTTACTGCAAACATAAGAAATGACTGTAATAAACATATATACAATTGGTTTATACATATAATAAGTTAACATGTAGTTATAAATGGCGCTGTGCGAGCAGCTGCTTGTTACGGCAGCTCCTGCCTCCTCTTTTCTTTTTTTTTTTTGCGTTTTCTATTGTTTTTTATACATGGTTTTCTATTTTTCTTTACAGTAGTCAGTACCAGGTGCAATTCTGCACATGGGAAAGCCTACTTTTATTACTTTTTTATTTGGACTTCTGCTTCTTTGGCCATCTGTTTCTTTCCAAACTTCGGTGGGGGACAACCTTTGGTTCCAGCAACAGCTCCATTGTTTACACCAGGGAACAGCTGTTGGCTCTGTGTGGCACTGCTCTTCCCGGAGATTCCACGGAGATACGGAGGGAAAAGAAGAGGCTGTAGAGCAGGAAGAAAGCTCCAGGAGAGGAAACGGAGGTGTACAGGCCATATTTACCCTTCTGTGATTATGGGAAACGTTCGTTTCCCTCTCCAACAAGACCGACGAAGCTTCACGGCGCTGACTAGACTACCAGCGGGAGTTCAGGGGATGTAGCCTCATGTGTTTAACGGCTTGAATGGATCTTATTCCGGACTTTTGATTTCCCTGGATGGATTCAAATTCACATAAAAATTAGGGATCTAAAGAAAAAAAAAAAGATGACTTAATGCAAGCATATTAGTTTTACTTGTGTTGATTTGGTGGATTTGTTTGTTAAACATAATATTTTGTTTCAGTTCATTTTTCTTAATGTATTAAGATTTTTCGCAGTGAAACTCAGTTCAGCTGTAAAATTACATTTACTGCAAACATAGGAAATGACTGTAATAAACATATATACAATTGGTTTATACATATAATAATTAACAATGTTTCAATAATTGAATAAACCCAGAATTTAAAATAAATAATTTTAAAGTCAATATTTTACATGTTTTCTCACAGCAATGTAAACAACTATGCAACGTGTGACTTCCATACCATTTTGTTGTAAAGACGTCTTCACATTCAGCCACATGACAAAAAGCCAAAGACGGAGACGTAGTTTCATCATGAAAATTCCAGATTTCTGAATGTTTAAAAAAACTTCCTGGGATACAATCTGTCAAGTTACTTTCTCCACGTCCTGAGTTACACAAAATCCTATCTCTTAAATTTTTAGCAAGAGAAATGGACACGCCCCCCCCCCCAAAAAAAACAAAAACCACACACACGCATATTTGCACACACAATTGCTGCACCAGACTTGTGTCCTTGACATGTTTATGCAAGATTGGAATTCAAATACGGTTTAAAGCTCGACTGTTGTTCCTAATGGGAAACTTTTATTTACAGACAGCTCCCGCAAACAAAAAAAATTATAACAGCAAATTATAAAAACCCCATTCACAATCAACAAACAGGACTTTCCAATAAATCACCAAATAAAAACCACGGTTAAACAAAAACAGCACACACAATATGATCCTTAAATAAAATAGCAAAAAATAACTTAAATAGTAAAAGTTTTAATGTTACTCATGGCCAGATACGAGTAAGAAATGGTTATGGGACAATTGATTTGAAGAAGGAGAAAACCCTTTATGTCAGTGGAGTCTGAGTATTGTTACAATTGAAAAACATCCACTGTTACTACCTATCACTTGCAATAATACATTACATCTGTGACACTGTCTTTACGATTACACAGTCCTCTTGAAGTTGTCC